>NC_056732.1:790968072-791008072 GCF_019279795.1 Protopterus annectens | reverse complement strand
TATGAATGGGTTTTATATCACACTTCCTAGCAATGCATTGTTACATATGTTTCTAAAAATACCATTTTGAAAAATATGCTGCAAAATGAGCAAAACCTGTAAATTTAAAAGGACAATGGGAAGTTTGCTTGTCAAAATACAGTATTCTAGACTCTATCCCTAAAGTACAGGTACCTCTTCTTTGGCCAATTTTAGCCATATCAAGAAAAACAGTAATAAAGAATTGTAAATGTTGAACTACTCTACTACTACGGTTTATTTTATTGTATTTTGTTATAGACCTTTGTAAATAGTTATGACTTTGTTACATTTTTGTTATATAGATTTATACATGTTTGTCTTAAAACATTTTTTTTTTCAAAACAATACAGTATTCTAGAATGTGAGAGAGAGAGACTCTTTGTGGGGTTATAGTTAAAAGAAAGGGACAGTTATGAAAATGGGATGCACGGTGAAAAGCATTGTAAACCTAAGAAATAGAGAGAGAAAGAGAGAGATGTTTTAGTCATTACTATGTTACACTGTATGCAGGGCTGGTGCGAGCATTTTGGGGGGCACCACCAAGTTTCAAGTTTTGGGCCCTACCCAGGAAGGAGTAATGTGTGACCATATTGTTGCCATGCCCTGTACCCTGTTAAAATCCCCAACACCCCTTTAACGATCCCTGCATAAAGCGTAAGTACACATAGACTATTACAGTGACTTGTAGTGCCACTAGTTGTACCACATCAATGTGCATACACTGACTGGCATTTAGTAGCAATGTTAAGTTACAACAAGCTTATGTACTGCAACAAAGTAGCCAGTTCCACTGAGGTACCCATATGATTAACTGGCATTTGCTAACAATGTTACATTATGGCAAACCTCTGTACCACAGCAATGTAGTCAGTCCCACAGAGGTACACACAAACTGACTGGCATTTAGTAGCAATGTTAAGTTACAACAAGCCTCTGTACTGAGCATGGTAGCCAGTCTCACAGAGGTACCCACACAGACTAACTGGCATTTAGTATCAATATAACATTATGGCAAGTCTCTGTATCACAGCAATGTAGCCAGTCACACAGAGGTATGCATACACTGACTGGCATTTAGTAGCACTGTTGTCACATTATGACAAGCCTTTGTAACACAGCAAGGAAGCCAGTCCCACAGAGGCACACAAAGACACCCACACAGACTTCCACATACAAGACAGAGGCACCCGTACAGACTCCCACACACACAGGACAGGGACACCCACACAGACTCCCACATACAAGACAGAGACGTCCACACAGACTGTGGGGATAATGGAGCACACTGAACTGCGTGTAAGTGGAAATCCAGAATACTGAGTGACATGGGTATGCAAAGTCCAGTGTTCTCCATTATCACTTTAAAATGCTACTGCACTAAACATGAATAAAAGTAAAAATATTTTCATTATTGCTGAGCGTATCTCTCAGCTGTCCATGACAGTAATCAGAAAAATTAACATTGAATGCATAACATGCCCTTCAAATATGGAACCGTGAGAAGCATGGACTTTTTAGGACTCAAAATGAGGAATATTCCTCATTATTTTTAGTTTTTCCCTTGTTTGTTGAGCAAAGAAGTTGAGTGTTCTGCCTGAGATAATATGCAGCAGCTCCTAGATGTTATACAACAGCAGTGACATTCTGAAAACCATGCAAAAACACCGGTGTGGTCCAGTGTTCCCCATTATCACTCAGACTCCCACACATAAGACAGAGATGCCCACATAGACTCCCACACACGACAGTGACTAAAATATACCATGCCCACAAAGTCTCCCACACACAAGACATTGACTGAAATACACCAGAAAGTGAAAGGTGCCCATACCACACAAAACATCGACAGATGCCCACACTATACAAGACACAGACTGACCCCACAACACAGGCACTTCACTACAGTAAGACTGAAATACGTACAGATCTCAAGACAGGCACACTACTACTACAGAGATACAGACATACACAAGTGCTATAGTAAGACTGGCATAAGACACTGAGACAGACAAGCCAGAGACACAAAAGACAGCAGATAGAGAAGTACACAAAAGCCCAAGACACAGCTACAGACAGGAACACTGATAGGCAGAAGTACAGACACACACCCACAGTACTGAAAGGCACAGAGACAACAACTACAAAAGCACACAATTCAGACACCTACACACATGCAGAACAGTCAGGCTGCAGAGGCACATAGACAGCCATGGGACAGACATGGAAAAGATTATAGACACAAAGCACAGGAGAAAGCTATGGGGATTACAGAGTCTGAGACAGACAGACTCAAATCCAAAGAGAAACAGATGAAGACAAAGCATACAAATGTCAGGCACCAGAGCATCATTTATCTAGAGTGTGCAGTTAGCTCTTATCAGGGTGATGCCACTTTTATTCTGTCATATGACCAATCTGTCCTTGCCTCATAATGAATTCTGCTGCCCTTAACTGTTTTCTCAGCAAATCCAGCCTCTCCTAGCCACCCTTGCCTCAAAAAACTTGCTGCTTTATCATTGCCATTGTCCTGCTTGGTCCTACCTGCTGGAGTGAGCAAAATCAGAGTTAATATTAAACACAATATTATATAAACCAGGCAAAGGTGTAGCCTACTGGAAAGGAAAGATATGTACATACCTAGGGTTTTCCTTGTATCCTATATATTTTCTTCCTGACAAAGTCTTCAATAAGGCTGCTATATGATAAAGCTTGTCCCACTTCATGCTCAAATGAGAGCACATGTAAGCCTGAAAGTCTTTCCTGACTCACTGATGAACATAACTATGTTTTTATGTTTTGAGTTTAGAAAAAATGTGTTCTGCAGTAGCCACTGTAACAGGTGCAGTCAAATAAATGTGCAGTTCAACATAAGTATTTACATAGATGTCTTGTAATGGGATACAAATTAGTAAATTTAACACAGTCAGTAATGATGACTCAGTGTGAAACATTCGAGAAAGGCTTTTCAGTTCATGCCCAAGGTCATAGTCGTCAATGTCACAGTGTCTAGTAGTCCAGTCTGTCACTTGTTCTTTCAGAGACTTGCAATGTTGGATCAAGGTGTCCTTCACAACTTCACTCAAGGCTTTATTATTTTATAAAAATCTAAAGGCCTTAGCAAAGTCTGAAAGCTGTTCAAACTAGTCTGTAAATGACAACAGTGTGATGTCCAACAGTACATTGAAGAACTCTGCATGCAGTTTTACCTTTTGATCCTATAGTATCTTATTCTCTCTTTTGTAGTCAAAGAAATGCTTTACTTTCCTCTGCCTCTTTTCCTGGAATGTGGTGCTAACATCTAACTCCGCTGCTATCTTGGATGCTTCCCCCATGGCACGTTGAAATCCTGTCTCTCTGTAACTCCTCAGCAAGTCCATAGTTGATGTCTGCACTTTGATACATGTAGAAATGTAAACGAAGTGACTCTGCAACACTTTGCTTGAACAATTTACCTCTGTCAGCACATCATACCAAACCACTAAACATACAATGAATCAATATGACACAAGTTCTAAACACAGCCCCTTTGCCTGTTGATATGTTGTGGTGTCGCTGTAATGCTTCCTTGACTCCCTTCAGCTGAAATCATACTGCCTTGACAGAGTCTAACCTGCATTGCTAGGGAGTCTCAAACAGTGGCTTCACAGTGATGTTTATATGTAGTTTCAAGCTCTGTCACTGGCTTGTTGTTGCTGAACAGAGTGCATAAATGTTCTGCAGACGATGAAAGAAAGACAGTGCCTGTAGTGATGAATGTGCTCCATCGCTATCTATGATATTTAAATTATGTCAGGCACACAACACATAAATTGCCCTTGAATTCATCTGTTTTTATGGGTCTGCACTCCAGCTCGTTTCCCTTTCATATTGCTGCCATTGTCATCCTAGTTATGTCCAGCTGATGATGTTGTAGAGTCTGTAAATCTTGTTTCATTTGTATCATTTACGGGCACAAATCCCAGAAACTGTTACTCAGCTATGGCTGCAGTCCTTGAAATATAAACATACCTAACTACTACAGTCACTTGTTCTTGATTGCTGACATATGGTGTGCAATCAAGAATCACAGAGAAGTAGCTAGCAGCCTTCACCTTCCCAACAATGGTCCTCAAAGTAGCATTTGAGATTAGTTGCATAATTTCATTCTGGATGTCCTTCCCAAGATAATGATCCATTACTTCTTTGTTCTAATGTGACATAAATGTTAAACCATGATTGAATCAGACTGTGACAAAAGCTGCACTTGGCCTAAGAAATTGCCATTGCCATGGGCTTACAGTGCATCACTCAATCCACAGAATGCCATGTTATGTTCTGCTAGGTACTGAACAATTGCTATAATGTGTTCTAACATACCATGCCAGTGAGTAATTTCTTTTTCAGCTATTGCTTGTCTCTTATAATCCATCTGCCTACTCTTTAGTCTGTTGTCCAATTCCTTCCACTAGAGCATGCATTCTACATGCTCATGTGCTCAATCATGGCAGTGGAAAGCTTTGGACATCTCTATCCATGATCTAAAATCACTTGACTAGAGAAGGTGGTTAGAATGTCCAAATAATTTGCAATGAAAGCAAAACAGTACGTCTTTTGAGACCAGATATGTCAACCATGTCTGTTTTGCTCTGTCTCAATTAGGAAGCATGTGGAAATAGTTTCACAATGTAAATCTTCTTTTCTGTTCATTGACTGGGAACTGTAGTAACATCAGTTGCACAGGTCCATGCTGGAAGACAGCTACCCTACACTCATCCCTTGTCAAATCTGTACAAATTCCTAGATCCTCAAATGACACATCTGGTACTCCCTGCAAGTGACAGACTACATCTGCTCTCACTAGAGAAATATGGACTGCTTCTGTATTAAAGTCTAGTAATCCTGGCTGAACTTCTAAAGTTGAATCTTCAGATGTCACTATAATTTCTTCATAGTAATGGCTGTATAATCAGAGGAGGCAGCCTGTGGTATAGCTTCTGCACAGTGGGTACTTTCTACGGTAAGGATACTGTAATCACGGTGGGTAGGTAGGTTGTAATGTAGAACCACTATATTCTATTGCAGATAGACTTTTTGTTACATCTCCCTTCTCTGATGGCCAACAGAAACATTTCCTAATGGAACTCTGCTGTCTCTTTGCATCCTCATTCATCTGCTGCTGTAGCAGCTTTCCCTTTGCTGCTACTGACAAAAATGTGCACTTCATTTTTAACTGGGACTGGAAGTAAAGCAGAATTACTACATGTTCAGACATTGGATCCTTTTGTCATGTAAGTATAAAGCATCACACTTTGGCTACAGTTTCCAACACCACTTTATTTGATCTAAACTGGGCCACATTATAGTACTCTGTGAGAGATAGCAAACTTTAAGAGGTTAGCATTCTGACTACTTATTCTGAGGGTGACTGCATTTGCCACATTACATCTATAAAAATCACCATTGCAAAGAATGCAGTCCCATGTGACAATAGTGGAATGTTACTTTGATTTACTTGATAGACCCACTGAGGGGGTCCACTTTGGAATTTCAAAATTCCACAATCCCAACGTTCTAAATACTGATGCTCAGAACCTTGAGATTGAATGGAGATTGCCACGCAGTGCGGAAAGGGAACATTACCATTCTCTTCACTGTAGTGCTATCTCGGAGTTAGTATATTTAAGTTGCAGGGGATGTGGGGGTGCAGGGGGCTTGCTCCCCCTGCAAAAACATGTTTTTTGATGCATTCTTCTTTGTTTTTTTTTTTTTTTAATTTTGAGATTCCACAATCTTAAGGTTCTGAGCATCGGTATTTAGAACATTGGGACTGTGGAATTGGAATTTCAAAATTCTGTAGTGGACCCATATATATATATATATATATATATATATATATATATATATATATATATCGGTCTACTATACTTTGTCGAAAAAACACTTCTTCGAAAAGGAACAGTAGACCCACACTTTTGTGAAAGTGCACTTAGCCAAAAGTGCACTTTCGCGAAGAACGGTTCAACGAACTGTTAAGTAACACCATATTCCCCTACTTAAATATACCAACTCTGGGATTGCACTACAGCGGGGAAACAGGTAAATTCCCTTTTCCCCACTGTAGTGTGCTTCAGCGCCTCAGTGTTCCTTAATGATTCATTGAACCGTTCTTCGCAGAAGTGCACTTTCAGTTAAGTGCACTTTCGCGTAAGTGTGGGTCTACTTCTCTTTTTCGAAGTGATGTACTTTCGATGAAGAGAAGTAGAACCATACATATATATATATATATATATATGTTGGGAGTATCATCTTAAGGGCAAGAAAGTCAGGTTAAACATAGATTTACAGAAGAAAATAAACACACGTGAAGGCAATCAATCTAGTTAAAAACGGAAGAGGGGAAAACCCTCGCTTCCTCCTTTATTATAAAGCACATGATCACATGACCTCCCTTGACCTCTTCACACCGAAGACGTCAGTGTAAGAGCACACATACGATCATTCACTCTTTTATTATTATCGGCCAACACCCCCACTTGCTCTTACGCTGTATACAAATCCATTTAAGAACATATTTTTGGATAACCCCCTTTTTTTTTCTTCTTTACATTCCAAATACATAATACATGAACCTTTCAGTCTTCAATTTCATAGCAGGTTTAGTAAAGATATCTGCAACCATGTCCATTGTCGGGCAATATTCAATGCTTATTTTGTCATCATTAAGTGCTGATCTAACAAAATGATATTTAATGTCAGCATGTTTAAATCTCTGTCGGCTTACTGGATTCTTTGACAAAGCGATTGCTCCATGATTGTCCTCAAATATTGTTACTGGCACACATTTTCACTCTCTATCCATCCCAGTTAACAACTGCACAACTTACAAACTCTCCTGTGTTGTTGCTGCTAATGCCATGTACTCTGCCTCACATGTACACAAAGCCACCGTTTGTTGTTTCCTTGATTTCCATGAAATAATAGGCCCATCTCTGTTAAGACTAAAACAATAACCTGTTGTTCTACGCCTATCGTTTTGATCTGTTGCCCAATCTGCATCACTGTATGCTACAAGCTGAAGTTTCTCTTCACTTTTCTTACAACACAGCTCTCTGTCCAACGTACCTTTTAAGTATCTTAACACATGTTTAGCTATTGTTAAATGGGATTCACTCAGTTGTGACAAATATTGTGAAAGTTTACTTACAATCCAGCTAAGATCAGGTCTTGTACATGTCATAACATATATCAAACTACCCACAAGCTCACGATATTTTATTGGATCAGTAGATTCACTGTCACATTCGAAGTTTGTTTTTTGTTCAGAAGGGGTACTTCTTACTTTACAATTAGACATACCAAATCTGTTGAGAATTTTTGTAATGTACCTCTTCTTGTTCATCTTTACTTCACCACTGTTTTGGGTAAAGTCAAAAAATGTCTTAGCTTTCCCAGATCTTTCATTTTAAATTTAGCTTTGAGCATTTCCTTTACATCGTTTAGTGATTCATTTTCACTAGCTGCTATAATGAGGTAATCAACCCATATAATTAGGACTGTTTTCTCATTTTCAGCCTGTCTAGTGTATACACAGTGGTCTGCGGGGTTTTGGATAAAACTATTTTCACAATGATAAACGTGCAACATTTTGTTCCAATTACGCCCTGACTGTTTCAATCCATACAATGACTTATTCAGTTTACAATCCAATTTTTCGTCATTATTTGATTTCTTTTTAAAACCTTCAGTTTGCTCCATATACACCTCACAGTCAATAGGAGCATGTAAACAGGCCGTTTGTACATCCATCTGGTGCAATTCTAAATCATACTGAGTTGCCATCTGCATTAGACTTCATACAGATGTCATACTGCAGTTGGTGCACATGTTTCTTTATAGTCTATACCAGCAACTTGACTGTAGCCTTTAGCCACATATCTGGCTTTGTAAGTCTCAGTATTATCTGCATTGTCTTTTACAGTGAAAACCCACCTACCCCTACTGCATTTTTATCTTCTGGCAGTGTGGTGAGTGTAAATGTGTTGTTTTCCTTTAAAGACTTAAGTTCTTCCTTCATAGCTTTGACCCACTTCTCCGAGTTAGATGAAGTTATGGCTCCTTTAAAGCTCTGTGGTGTGGCCCATATTTATCGGTAACAATAGTCGATATTAACTGTCACATAATTGTCATTTTCAACTTTACATTCATAGTCCTTCAAGTATGCAGGTGGTTTTCTCTCTCTTTTAGAGTAGTGTGTATCCTGCCTTTTCTCTTCCTATCTTATTTTTGTGTCTTCATCATCTATTACAGATTCAGTGTGTTTTACTTGTATTTCTTTTGTGATTTGACTGTCAGCTTTTGATTCTGACTTAACATGCACACTTCTTTTGGTATTAAAATCTTCATCCATCACTTCTGGGTCTGTCTGAATCTGGCATTCAGCTACATTTTTAGTAATGAACTTGACTAACCTGTGTTTAAGAACCCTTCCTGTGTCTGGATAATAGACCAGATATGATGGACTGTTTTTATCATATCCAACAAAAATCCCCTTATCACATCTTGGGTCTAACTTCTTTTTATCTTGTCTGTATGCATAGCACACTGATCCAAATTCTCTCATCTTTGAAAGATTAGGTTTCTTTCCTGTTAGCATGAAGAATGGGGTCTGCCCCATATGCCTGTTATAACATCTGTTGCGAACAAAAGCAACAGTCATTACTGCATATGTCCATAATTCTTTAGGTAAGTCACTCTCTATCAACATACACCTTGCCATTTCGAACAGTGTTCTCCAGTTTATCTCTGCTGTCCCATTTTGATGGAGTGAATAAAGTGCTGATGTTTCGTGTTTTATAACATTTTCACTCAGTAGTGACTGAAAATTGTTTGACAAGAACTCAGTGCCATTTTCTGATCTAATGCACTTTATCCTCCCATAAGGGGCTGAATCTGCAATGAACTTTTCAGTCGCCTTGACTGTGTCACTCTCGGCTTTCAGAAAGTAAACAAATATTACACCCGAGTAGTCATCAGTAAATGCTAAATTGTACTTAAATCCTTCTTTTGCTACTGGCTCAATTGGGCCGGCCAAATCAGTATGGACTAGTTCAAATACAGGTTTTGCTCTTGCATCTGGTTCCCTGTTTCTGCTCTGTACAAATTTCCCTTGCATACAGGTTTCACAATCCAGGTTAGGTCTCTCAACTTTACCTTTAATTTTCATTCCTTTTACCACTTTTTCTAATTTTGACACATCTTCGAAATTACAGTGACCAAGCATTTTATGCCATGCTTGAATGTCATAACAGCTCTGAGATGCATCATAATGTGTCTCACCTTCGTTTTCCTCATAATATGTGTCTAAATGATAGAGTCTATCATACTCAATTATGTCAACCCTGGTGCCATTTTTATAGATGAATTGGTACCGTCCTTGTTTAAAGTTGATCGAGGCCCCTTTAGACGTTGCTGCCTTAGCGGAAAAAATGCTTTGTGGATACGTTAGGATATACAGCCCCCAAGTCATCATCACCTTTACTTTGCGGCCCTCTGTGTTCAGCAGCCATACCTCTGCATTCCCCCTCTTCTGTGCGACACCACAGGTTCTAGTCCCATCCACATATTCTACAATGTGCTCCTCTGACTGGAAAGTTGTATCAAGGTATTTAAACTTTTTTCAGGTCGTTAATTATGTGTGATGTGGCACCAGTGTCCACCATTAATCCTTTCTGTTTTAATCCATGAATCTGATGCTCATTCATTCTGAAGACAAATGTGGGATCATCCGCGTCGGTTGCTTGTTTCACATTATCTTTCTTCTTTTGTCTGCAGTTACTGTCCTTGTGGCTCAAGGTTTTGCACAAACTACACCACTGTCTCTTTCCTTTATATTCTCTCTGACATTCTTGTGCCTTGAGCCTCTTTTGGCCACAGCTATAACATATAATCTCTGCTTTTACTCTTTCCCCAAAGCCACTCGCTTTCATCACGTTATCATTACTTATGTTGGTACTAAATTTCTCGGTATGTTCATAACTTTTGAATCTTGTTTTGAACTCACCAAAGCTCAACTTATCATCATCTTGTGTGATGTGGACTGCAAATGGTTTAAAAGTTTCAGGCAATCCTTTCAAAATCATTGCAATTAGAAATCCATCACTGAACTTCTCCCCAGCATTTCTAAGTGCCATAATGGCCGTTTCAGCCCGAAAAATATAGTCTGTGACGCTTTCATTGATAGCCTTCTGGAGGCTTGTTAATTCAGTGTATAGGCTAATTACCCATGGCTTCCCTTTCCCGGCATAATGGTCTCCCAGGATCTGAAGTGCTTCTCTACCATTGTCTGCAGCTTCTCTCATGACAAGGGACAAACTTTTGTCGTCTAAGAACTGTATTAGTTTTGCGTAGGCCTCCTCATTTTTATCAGCATCGCCTTCCTCCTCATTCTCGCCGTCTTCTACGTCCTGCTGCACATTTCGCAAAATGGCATCTTTCAGCCCCAGCAAGTGCAGGTGTCCCAAAAACTTTGTCTCCCACAACTTGTAATGCTTTTCATCTCCGTCAAAACATAGTCTATGCCATCGGCTTCCTACTTCCCTCCTGGACTCATAACCTGTTTGCGGTATCATCTTAAGGCCAAGAAAGTCGGGTTAAATATACATTTACAGAGGAAAATAAACACACATGAAGGCAATCAATCTGGTTAAAAATGGAAGAGGGGAAAACCTCGCTTCCTCCTTTATTATAAAGCACATGATCACATGACCTCTCTTGACCTCTCCACACCAATGACGTCAGTGTAAGAGCATAGATACGATCATTCACTCTCTTTTATTATTATTGGCCAACAATATGTATATATATATATATATATATATATATATATATATGGTTTTATCAAAACATCTACTCTTCATAACATCTAAACTCAAAACATCAAGACCATAACATCTAAACTTCAAAATATCTAAAAGTCAAAACATCGAATCTCAAAACATTGAAAACTACAAAGCAACTATAAATAACATCCCACACACTGTTTACTACGTTTTGGCATGGGGCCCCTGCACACCCCAAGTGGGGGGCTCTGCCCTCCACACCCCCAGTAAATTAAATATACCAACTCCAAAATTGCACTACAGTGGGGGAAAAAGTTAATTACCTAACCCTACTGTAGTGCAATCTCTAAGTTGGTATATTTAATTTACGGGGGTGTATGGGGGTGGAGCCCCCCACATGGAGGGTGCAGGGGGCTTGTCCCCCCCTTGCAGAAACATAGTAAACAGTGTGTGGGATGTTATTTATAGTTGCTTTCTAGTTTTCATTGTTTTGAGATTCGATGTTATGAGTTTTAGATGTTATGAAGTTTTGAGGTTATGGTCTTGATGTTTTGAGTTTAGATGTTATGAAGAGTAGATGTTTTGATAGGGTTCCTATCAGTTCGTCGAAACTTCAGCAGTTCGAACACCATATGTTCGAACTGTGAAGTTCGAAAACTAATTATTGCGAAGCCGCAGAACACCAAATTCTTTCCCGGGGAAAGAATTTGGTGGGCCGTTTATTTGGCTTTGCAATTTTCAGCACTGTGGTGGAAACTTACAGTTCAGGTTCAGGTAAGTGTGCGATTGTGCGGACGTTAGGGTTAGGGCACGGGTTAGGTGAGTTAGGGTTAGGGCATGGGTGAGGTGGGTGTGTGATAGTGACATACTTTAGGGTTAGAGCAGGATAGGTGAGTTAGGGTTAGGGCGTGGGTCAGGTGAGTGTGCGATAGTGATGGACCTTAGGGTTAGTGTTTGGGTTAAGGTAAGTGGAAAGATAGTAGTGTATGTACAGTTTAGTGTAGGGTTAGATGTAGGATTTTAAGTGTATGTGTGTGGATTGCTGTTTGTGTTGTGTGTGTGTATTTTGGAACAGCGATATCGCTGTTCTAAGCCTTCGATGGTTTTGCACTTCGGGGTTAGAAGTTTGAACATATGGTGTTCGAACTTCTGCCGTTTCGTGGAAGTGATATAGACCCGTTTTGATAGGTAACCATATAATATATATATATATATATATATATATATATATATATATATATATCAGGCCTAAAATAATTTAATTTAATATTTATCTTCAGACTTCTCATGTACTGTTTTATCTCTCATTACACATTATTTTACTTTATTTTTTCATTTTCTGTGCACTGTTATTCTTTTATTTCCATATTAATTGTTTATATGAGATTTCTGCTTTTTACATGAAATGGTGCATTATTAAAAAATGCAGATTTGACTTGGTGCCAGTGCTTGTGATGTTGGCTGTTTTATTAAAGCTGGCTACTAAAAATCTATATCTTTATGCTGGTAAATACAGACTATTTTATCCTTGCACAAATGATAACACCAATGATATAGCAGGGGTAGATGTTGAAAATGATAAGTATAGTGCTGTTATATTAATAGAAAATTCAATATAAATTCATGTCAGCACACTAGTAAAACAATTTTCAGATATGTTAAAGTTTAAGAATCCAATAACAAAAACAGTAGAGCTATTCTACCATTAGATGCTATTTTGATCAATGTACACCATCCAGAAGATCTACTCATAGTTCTTACAACCCGCATTTGAGAGATTACAGAGCAGAACAAACACAGATGTAAAAGAGATACATAATTAACTTTTTAATTGTAGACAAGGTGGTGACGTCGCCTTGATATGCCCAAATATCTACACAATAGTCCCTTTCACTAAACCCATTCCACAGTTCTCCTCAGCAGAACCTTTAGGAATCCTCCTAAAACTAAATAACTATAAAACCCTCTGCATCATAGTGTTATACATTCCACCAGGTAACAACATTCCCATTCTAGAGGATATTCTAGCTTGGTCATCCAAACATATTCAAAATGAAACAATCATCCTAGGGGATGTAAACATTGATTGGTTAGATATCACTAACCAAAACCTCCAACCTAACATCAACCTATTCAACTACACTCAGCTTATCTCTGATATAACTAGGCCAAATACCAAAAAGAACCAAGGCTTGGTCTTAGATTGGATCCTTGTATCTGACCTAAATATGATCTCCACCTTTGGAACATTACCAAACAGCATCAGTGACCAGTTATCAGCCTTCACTATATGTAAAACTTCCATAACTATTAGTAATCACCAATTAAAACAAACTAGAGACCTATCCCACTTCTCTCCGGAAACACTAAATGAAATTTTACAGCATACCAACTGGGCACCATTAAAATGATTCCCCTTGATGATGTAGTTGAATTATTCAATTCAACATTTCTCAAAATCTTAGATAGGTAGCACCACCACGGCTAAAAAGAGTCAAGACTAATAATGCCACTTGGCTCACCAAAGCCACAAAACAAATAATGTCCACTAGAGACAAAGCTTGGAAATTATGGCAAAAACATAAAAATTCAGCTGACCTCACTCTATACAAACAACTACGTAATTAGGCCAAATGACAGGTAACCAAAAACAGAAAGGAATACTTCCATAAACTACAGAACCAGCATAGGCTAAACCCTCAAAAATTCTGGGGGGCAATAAATTCACTTATGCATCCAGGCTCTAAGACCAATCCTTGTCCATATGCTGATAAAAGCCCTGCTGATATAACCTCTCTCTTTAACTCTTATTTCATTGACACTAATGCCAAGCTTACCACCACTTTCCTCCCTTCTAACCCAAACTCATCAGGCCAACAATCTACTCATCGTAAAGCTCCCTCTCTACCAAATTTTTCTTTCTCTCCCATACCCACATGCACCATAAAAAAACTCCTTCTAAAACTTAAACCTTGCACCTGTGCTCCTGACAACTTACCTGCTGAATTCCTAAAAATATCCGCATGCTCCATCGCTTACCCCATTATTATACTTATCAACAGATCAATCCAAGAATCCCACATACCTAATATCTGGAAGAAAGCATACATTCTTCTTCTGCACAAAGGTGGCAAAAATGCAGACATCTCCAGCTTTTGGCCCATAGCTATTCTCTCTCCCATTTCAAAAATATTAGAAAAATGTGTCCATACCCAACTTCTCAACCATTTAATTAATAACCAACTTCTCACCAATGCTCAACATGGCTTTAGACCAGGCCATAGCACCAACACAGCCCTCATCTCCTTTATGGATACAGTAAATCGGGCACGTGATTCCAATCTGATCATCTCCACACTATTCATTGACCTTTCAAAAGTTTTTGATACCATTTCACACCCTCTTTTACTCTCTAAACTCAACAGTCTAGGTCTCACACCCCCAAACCTAAATTGGTTCTCAAACTACCTCTCTGGCAGATATCAATCAACTAAATGGCAGCAAGCAATCCTGTTCCCCCTTCCTCAGTATCTCCACAGGTGTCCCCCAAGGCTCCATACTGGGCCCCCTTCTAGTCAATATATTCATTAATAACTTCCATAACTCCCTTACACATGGCACTGTGATCCAGTATGCAGATGATTCAACAATCATCTGCACTGCTAAAACCCCTTCTGAGTTGCAGCTACTAACCCAAAATGCCTTCACATCCACTGAAAAATGGATGTCATGCAATCACCTAGCTCTCAATCCAGATAAGACTAAACTGATCCTATTCACTCCCAAAAAACAACCTGTCTAAATAGAACTGAATTCTCTATCCACTCCCAAAATAATACCACCATTGAAGTAGTCTCTAGTACTAAACCACTAGGGGTCATTATTGACGAAACCCTAACATTTGATCTTCACATTCTCAATAACATCAAAAAAACACATCAGAAACTGGGCACCCTTTATAGACAGCTATTACCTCAATAACACTGCTAAAAAGACTCTAGCTTCAGCCTTTCTACTTCCATCCCTTCTATATGGTGCCCCCATACTCACAAACATCCACTCATCACTTAAAACAAAGCTCAACTCATGTTACAATAAGTTCGCTAGATTTGCAACCAATGCTAGATCCTCATCACACCACTGTTCCTCACTGCAACAACTAAAGTGGCTAGAGCTACCACTCTACTTCAACTACCTGCACTTAACTACTGCACATAAAATGATATATAAACCCACAGCATGTCCTCTCAAATGATTTACAAACCCACAGCATGTCCCTCTCTCTCCTCCTTACTATAATTGTACCAACCAAATAGACCTCTTAGATCAGAAAATAAAACACTGGTTAAAGTAGACAAACCCCATCTCCCAGCCAGTGAAATGCTCTGTTCCTTCACTGTTTCCAAACTTTGGAATACCCTCCCAGCCACAATAACCTCCATCACCTACCCTCCACTCTTTAAAAAAAATCTCTTAGACAACACCTCTCCTCATGCTGGTTATGCCCATGGCAAAAATAACCCTCTCCCTTTCTTCCCCTACTGTGCCACTCCCACTTCACCCCTCCTCTATTCACGCAACTGGTCAATATGTAGGTCCTCTGCATGTTCTAATATCACAGTTAAATCAATGCCTTACATTGTTTACTGCACTGCCTTCTAGCTATCTATGTAACTGTAACTATATGTCTTTATTTATATGTATTTGCCTTCTAGCTATCAATGTAACTGTAACTATATGTCTGTATTTATATGTATTTGCCTTCTAGCTATCCATGTAACTGTAACTATATGTCTGTATTTTTATGTATTTGCCTTCTAGCTATCTATGTAACCGTAACTATATGTCTGTACTTTTATATATTTACCTTCTAGCTATCTATGTAACTGTAACTATATGTCTGTACTTTTATGTATTTGCTTTCTAGCTATCTATGTAACTGTAACTAGCTTTCTATCTTTATTGTAATCTTCAACATGTTTAAAGTCACATGGAGCTTTTCTCCCCGAGCTTCCACTGAAAATGGGCTCACCTAGGCCCAGTGGACCTTCCCGGTAAACAAATGCAATAAATAAATAAGTAATAATAAATAATTGTAAGTTACAGCAGGTAGGTGTCATCTACTTAGAGAAAACATGATTTATGTCTGGTAAATATAAGGCTTATAAAGGCATATACATATATATATATATATATAAATATATATATATATATCTATATCTATATATATATATATATCTATATCTATATCTATATATATATATATATATATATATATATATATATATATATGTATTGTAAGTGACAGGGCTGCTGTTTATGCAAAAACAGTATAGTATGCAATCTTGTGGATTCAAGCTTATAAGCTATATTTGATATACTAAAATTTAAACTATATTTTCCCAGTGTGAAATTGGAATATGTGGCAGACTGCTACAGTTTGTACTAACTAGAAAAGAGAATCTAGCAAATTTTAAGATAACTGTTAATATTTTATTGGAGAAAAAAAATCTATATATAACTATAAGGCAAGTTTTCAGTGCAAAAGTTTTTTGAATAATAATACTCTGCCTATAGCCTGCAACTGGTTTCTGGCTGGGTGTGGCTTACATATCTTAAAAATAGCATATCTTGGATAAGTTGTGGAACCAGAAATCAAACAGAATGTACAGAAAATAAATGATATTTTAAGAGCTATCATTTGACGGAAAAGCCCACATAGTATTTGTAGTCCTGTAGATAAATGTATGGAAACTGGCACAGGAAGGCAGACAGCATGTCATGATTGTGATAAGGTCCTAGAAAATGCAGGTGATCTAATACAGTCAAAAATTTGCATGTATATCAGAAAGCCAGTAGAGAAAATACATTATTTTGTTATGTGTTACTGTGCAGGTCATATGCCAACTCTGCAGCTACTGCTTAGCATGATAGCTAGTGTGCATGTGGTAACAAAATTACATCACTGGAAACGGTGACACATTCAGGTAAGATAACATAGTGCAATGATGCATTCTAGGCTATTAGATATCTGTAAGGAAAATATCTGAAAGACAGTGGTAGTATGAATGAAATAACAGTGGACCTCAGAGTCAGCCTAGATGGAAAATGTGCTAAGTCCACTTAACATCACAAAACTAAGTCCCTGGGAAGACATAAGATGTAAGCAGTAAAACTCATCCAAGGAATAGCTCCATACCATTAAAGAACAGTAGTGAATACTGCAGATGTTTTCAGTTCTTTCAGGTCCATATTAATATCTAGAATTAGAATCTATTAATGGATATGCCACTGACCTGATCCACAATGGGTATTGTCAGTTAACTTTTATAGGAATCCTCAGCATGGTTCATATCATAACAACACATGACAGGAAATATATAGAAGTACACAAAGAGAAACAGAAGGATGGCAATGGATGGTACTTAACTGTTTATAACTATATCTGGCTACATAGAATAGACCAGGAAGTCTAAAACATTCAATCTAATAGCAAACAGCTTGCAATTCTTAGAAATATTTTACTTTTTTAAAAATTGTATATATTTATTTATATTTGAGATTCTGAACCTTTGTATAGTCTGTATGCAACACAGAGTTTTATATTAAGGGAATACAGGACTACATTTTGTTGAATGGCTATTGTATTAGGGCTGAACATTGCCTATACTTATTAAATCTTTGCTGATTAGACTGGAACTGGATAAATAGTGTTACCTATGAAGGAACATTTTTTTCTCCAAAACATACACGTGCTTTAGTACTTTGGCGCTATGATGTCATGCTTTCCACTACTTAAAATATAAGGTGTTGTCAGAGAATGTCTTGTAAAGTTTTATTAAGTGTTAGTCTTGGCAGATGTGGATTTTAACTGCTGAATCTATTAAGCTGTAGTTTTATAAGAACATAGGGCTGCTTCTGAAGTGTACACAGCTGACCTATCTTCAGCACTATATGTACGATTTGTGTGTTTTTTGATATTTGTTGAGTTGCCTTATCAACTGTTAGCCAGCTGCCACCACAGATGTATGCAACATTTGTTTATTTATTTAGTGGAAAGTATGGTAGGTGAGAAATGCCAGCACTCTGCTACAACCAGAACTACCTATGAGACTAAGGCACTGACATATGACTGTTGGAAAACAAATACGAGTGCATGCAGCTGCTATTTTCTAACATTTCACAATATAGTTGTGTTTTTTTAATTTGGATGATATTATGCAAGCTGATTTCTCAAGAGGAGCTAAGCATATTTAAAAGAAGTGTAATAAAATGTAATACATTTGTATTTGTGTTGTTAAAGGACCAATGAGACATAATTTAATGATCTCTCTCTGTATCTTATATACAGTTTCTAGAGCTTCACGTAATGTTCAAGTTTGCCCAAACTGGACTTTTAGTTGCATAATAGAAATATGCTGTTTCCAAAAATCGTCAGAGACAAGACAGTAGTTTCTGCTTTCTTTTTAAATTGTAATAAAAGTATTGCTGTGCAAAGCTAGGAGCCTCATCACTGCTTTTCCTGGAATGTATTAATATATGTATCATCATGGAGACTTGGTTCACAACAACTGAGAGTACCCCATCAGTGCAGGTTTCAACACCTACTGCATGTTCAGGCCATCACACTAGATGAAGGCACTAAAGTCAGACGTGACTCTATATTCATAAAATAAAATAACACTTCTTGCTTGTTAGATAGGATAATGACATGGAACTCCACCCTTTCCAACTTACCTTAGCAAAGTCCCTTATCACAGCACAGCTAACTATAGGTCTCCCCCTTTGTCCCTCTTGGCCCATATCTCCTACCTCCTAGCATCAGGTCCTTACGCATTTGGCCAAACACCATTCTCTAGGGGATTTCATCTACCCCCTCCATCGACTGGGAGACTTATACATCCCCTAACATGTATGCCCTGAGATTTCTGGACTTCATAAATACAAATTTTCTGGACCAGTTAGTCTATAACCCAGGAGACGACATCCTGCATTTGGTCCTCATCAATATCACCACCAGTTATAACTTCTTCCCTCATCAAATCCGACAATAAATCAATCCCGTTCACCATAAGACTGAATCTGAAAGCACCTTCAAATACCTTGGTATTCAGAGATTATCTATGAATACTAAGTGATGACCTAGCCGAATTTAACCTGCTAACCCCACTGCATATGCAAAATCCTTTACCACCAGATTATATGCACATGTGAATAACTGCATAGATGCATCTGCCCCTCCAAAGCAAATACAATGCTAAATTTAAAAATAAATGCCTGCGGTGTAAATTAAATGAGCTGGGTCTACAATAAAGAAAAAAATAAATAACTGCCCAGAATAATAAATGTAACTATCAAGATGTCAAAAAACTTTCTTGCTAAACCTAATAAGGAACACCGGTTCCTGATCAAATCAATCAAAGCTAGATATGAGGCAAAAGACAACCACAAATTCATCTTTAATTATATTAAACATCTTAGAAACAATGCCCAGCACTGTGAAGAGGTAATAGTAAATGATATTGCATACTTTCACTCACATTACATAGCCAATCTACTGGTGGATAAATTGAGCTGTAACTTCACCTCCCTTTCCCATCCTATATTCTCAAATATCATATCTGCATCTAATATCCCCCAATCTCCCATGAACATCTCCATGCAAGGCCAGGAACAACATACCTGGCTGGTTACTGGCCTGCCTGAACCAGGACCTGTCAACCCCACAACAGGATTTTCAGTATCAGCCTCCAAACAGACTTTTGCTGGACAAAAGGAGGACAGCAACTGTCATCTGGTTTCACAAAGGTGGGGCAACAATGGACCTGGGAAATTATAGATCTATGACTTTGACCATCCTCATCTGCAAGACTATGGAAAAGATCTTTATGGAATTAATAAATAATGATGTAGGTAAAATGCAAGCTCTCAAACCAAATCAGTTCAGATTTTGTTAAGGGTGGATCCTCACTACTTAAGCTAGTTGACATGTTTGAGAAGGTTTCTGAAACAATAGATAATTGCAAATCAGTACACATTGCAATTCTACATCTTGCAAAAATGTCTGACACTATCTCACACTTTGGTATCAAAGACAAGCTATCCCAGCTAAATGTTAATCCTTATGTAACTCACTGGCTAGCAGATTGGCTCACAAATAGAACCCAGAAAATTAGGGTAATCTGCTTCACCACCAAAAGACTGCTACCTGCAGTGTGCCACAGGGTTCAGTCCTTGGGCCATTCATCTTTGGCAGGTACTGCTTGGAGGTCAAAGCTTGGACTGACTTACTCATTTTTCAGGTGAAATGTGCTTCTTTCTCTGATTTCACTGGGGTGGTATCTGGAAGGTGAGTTGGTAGTGGAGTATAGCAAACATTAGCTTTAGCTTTTGTGTTCAGCAGTCTTTTTGTGGATTTATAGCATGGCTTGCTTTTTATGGTAAGGGCTAGAGGATACCGGCATTAACTGCATGCACTTTTTGCTAATATATCTTCTATTTAAAGATAAATAAAGCATGAAATGTAAACAGATAAATAATATAATTGATGCAATGGCAGAGATAATGTAATTTTAATTTCACTAGCTGATAAGATACAATAAGATTATATAGTAATGCACTAGGAAATTGTCATGTATGATCTCACAGTTGCTGCACCATCTTTTGTTAACATAGGTGCAGACTCCACCCCCTTTGGCCTTTCCACACAGTGTATGTTTTCTGTCTGCACGAAACAGCATAACATTCTCTAAGTTTACTGCACTATTGTTTATCTTGTCATGCAGCCACATCTCAGTAATCGAAAATAAACAAGTATTTCTCACTTTGTTCTTGTTGGAGAGCCCAGTCTCAAGTAATCCATCTTGCTATCCAATAATCTCACATTAGCTAGCAGTATAGTTGGTAGTACAGGCCTGTAGGGGTTTGCTTTTAATTTTACATCAGTACCTGCTCTGCAATCTCTTTTCATTCTTCTCTGACATCTCTTTTCTTTTGTCTTGTCATGCATATTCCAGAAACCTGTTCTACCAGTTTCAGGCACTTTAGAGTGTGAAGAGTTAAAATACATTTTTGTGATAAAGTTATAGAATGACTATATTATTTTTTGGATCTATATTATATTTTCGAAAGTTTCAGACATAGAACACCATATGGTCGACACCATATGAGTGATGTTTGAAATTTCAAAAATATAATAAAAAAATAAAAATAAAAAACTATACTTACCTAAACTCTGTAGGCAGGGGGGGCTTCGCCCCCCACACCCCCGCTACTTAAATATTCCTACTCTGAGATCGCACTGCATTGAAGTAAAGGGAAAATATTCTCTACATGATTTCTGTGTTACTCATGTGACGTTTTGACCAATCAGGATCGCTCAATACGCGTTCGCCATTTACAATTTTCGATCACATGATAGGAACCCTATTTTTTTGTCCTTGTGTACTTGTTTTAGCTTGGTTATGAAGTTACCTATAGCACTGAAAAATTGGGGTGTTTTTTAGGGTAAGACAACCTTTCAAAGCGTTATTTCTAGTACACATTATGGTTTTGCTTAGGGCGGAGAGCAAGGGAGTGGGTTGCTTTTAATGTATTTTTCTATAGAGTGGCAGGGCTATTTAGGGTCTTAAGGAATAAATTATTAAATGTTGTCACAGCTTTGTCTAGTGGGAGAGTTTTTAGAATGGCCAGTTAAAGGACTTAAGGATAGTGTTAAATATGTCTCTCTTAAATTTGATGAAGTTTTGGTTCATTTGAGTTGGTGTTTATTGAGAAGATGGGTGGTAATTCTATGAGTATATGCCGGGAAGTGGTCACTTAAGAAGTTGGGATAGGTTTCACTGATAATGAATTTACTGGGGTCTGAGACTATTATCCATTCTAAAATAGAGCCTTTATCATGGCTTTTGTTGTATCTAGTAAGGTGGAGGTTGTGAGAAGTTGAATCATGACAAATAAGTTGATACAGGAGGAACTTTTAGTGGTTACAGTTTGCCAGTCAGTATTGACTTCTCCTTGTCTCCCTGCATGATTTCTCATATGTTATAGTATTTGATACCCAGGAGAGAAATTTCTCGAGTATGAGAATGTTATTATGGGGGTGGGGTGGGGGGTGAAGAGAACAATAATACAATTTGTTTTAATAGTGTTATAAGTATTTTGGCTATCTGAAATTTGGGAATGACATTGGGTGAATGAGCAGTTGTATGATCTGGGGTAGAGTAATTCTAATCTGCCTCTTTTTTTGTGAGGTCAGTCATTACATTTGATGTGTAGTTGGGAGGTTGTACTTCTCTTATCTGTTATAGTGAGTTTAAGCTATGGTTCAATGAGGGTAGGATATCTGGAGTCTACTTGATATCCGGGCATGCATGTCTGTGATGGTTTTGCAAATGTTATGGAGATTTATTGTTATTAGATTTAATTGTCTGGTGAGGAATGACTGTGTATGAGTAGGATATGACTGGGTGTAGGTGTTTGATAGCATAGAGAATTTTTTTCATGTCTACATTATAGGATCAAGGGTGGAGGGGTGTGTTTTGACTAAGGGAGGAGAGTAGTCTTGGTTGGGTGACCACGGTGGTGCAGCGGTTAGCATTGCCACCTCACAGCAAGAGGTTCTCTAGTTCAATTCTTGGCTGGGGTGCTTTCTGTGTGAAGTCTGCATGTCCTCCCTGTAGTCGCTTGGGTTTCCTCCGGGTGCTCCAGCTTCCTCCCACATCCCAAAGACATGCTGTAGGTGGATTGGACACTCTAAATTGGCCCTAGGCATGAGTGTGTGCATGTGTGTACCTTCTGTGGAAGGTTGGGCACCGGGCTGGCAAATCAACACCGTAAAACTCCACTGCCAATCATGAGCGGACAGATGATCCGCTGTGGCGACCCCTAACCAGGAAAAGCTGAAAGAAGAAGAAGAAGAAGAAGAAGAAGAAGGAGAGTAGTCTTGGTTGTTATGTTGCTTAGTTATATCAGTCATTTTTAGTTTTTAAGTTTTGGCTTGAAGGGCTGAGACTGGGGTGAATTCCTCCACACTTAGGGATTTTAGAGTTGTGTAGTATAATTTTTGAATGCATTTTGATGATGGATATGATGGCTTGTTTTGTTCTGTATGAGGAGTAGTGACAATGCAGATTGTTATGCTTAAGACAGGATGAGAGAGCTGATAAAGAGACAGGGCAATATTTTGGTATTGGTGTTGGTGTTTTTGAAATCTTGGTTAATTTGGAGGTTAGATTTTGAGTCTGTGGTATTAAATTTGAGGGGAAAATGATAATTTTTAAGGTGGGAAGTTAGTATAAGAATAGGAAACAGTATTTCTGAGGAGCAGCATGTTTATTATGCTAGTAGTGAAAGGAATACGAGAGAATATAACAACCCCAGGATTCAACAAGCTCTGCACGGCGTGCAGGAATAGTGCAAGAGCTGCTGCACACAGAGCAATCCAGGAATGAGCTTCCGGGACGTGCACGAGTGCTCCTACACTATTCCTGCATGGACAGTGCTCTTATATGCTAATTACCCCTTTTGCTGGTGAAAACCATGCAAATGAGGTGAATTAGCGATCCAGAAAGCAGGCAGGCATCTGTGCAGGAATAGTGTAACCTGCAGAAATTTATTTGGCTACTACCCGAATGCATTTCTGCAAATTACAAAACGGAGGCATGACAGCTCCAAAGAAAGTGTGTATTCAATGTAGTAGGTATGCCAATGGCCAAATATATGGCCATTGCCATGGGAAGTAGTTGCAAAATTATAAAAAATATCTTTTATTTTTTTTTTTTGGCCGATTTCAGCCATTCAAGCATAGGGCATCTATACGCAAATGGGATCAGCCCAAAAATAATGAAAAAAGTTAGAAATAAGCTTTTAAATCAAAATCAGCATTCTGCCGTAATAGTCAATGGCATGCATAAGACAACAATACCATGGAATAGTGGTTGCTAAGGGGGAAGGCTGAGTGTCAGTTTTGTAACTATGCATTAGCAGTCAGTTTTATGCAAAGGAAGGGACTGATACTGAATCATAGATTTCCCCTCAGTGTTAGCTTGCACCCAACCATGTAGGTGCAGCAACACCATGGTATACGCATAAGAGGTAGATGACCTCATAAGGGGGAGTGTCATGCATGCTATAAGCCTATTGGAGCTCTGTGGCCCATGTTTGCCCTTAGCTAAGCACAGCTAAGGAAGGGGGGGGGTGTCTGAGGCTGCCAAGCACAGTTTACATTGCCTAAACGGGTGTGTGCACCATGCACCGGGTTTTAAACAAAAAACTCTGTTCACATCTGAGCACTAGGCATGCATGCCGTGCCTCGGGGCTTAAACAGGAAGGCAATGGGAAGGGAAAACAGCAGTAGGAAAGCAATCAAGGAGAACTAGCATAGCTGGCAGGTGAAATGTATCAGAATCAGCCAATTACACAGGCAGCAGCCCAGCCCACCACTATAAACTATGCAAACACCTTTCACTCTGTTTTTTCCCACAAATTTTACACCACTGGTGTACACAGATGGGGAAATTTTACCTGACAAAACTAACAAAATGATAGGGGCTGCTGTCGCTCTCATACATCAGTATGTGGAAGAGGCTGAGGGTGGTGAGGGTGGTGAGGATGAGAATGCTGATGACCAACCCACAGTGCGGAGAATTGTGTACAGACCCAGGGTAACCTACTAGGGGCAACATGAGCTGGAGATAGTGGAGCCCTATAGGGTGGACAGGGACATCCTACAGGAAATTGTTGAGCTGTGCCAGCCACATCTCACACACAGAACCAACAGAGGTAAACCCATCCCAGTGGATACCAAGGTATGTGTAGGCTTAAGAATACTAGCCACTGGTACCTTCCAAATGCCAACTGGGGATATCTTGGGGATCTCACAGGCATCAGCATCCAGGGTACTTCACCAGTTCCAGGATGCCATGTCAGCACATGCCAGTGAGCACATATATTTCTTCAACACCTGTGAGGTGTTGACCAGCTATATGTGTCTCTTCCACCTAATACCAGAATACCCTGAGGTAGTGGGTGCTATAGACTGCACGCACATACACATCAAAGCACCACCTGTTGAGTGTGGTAGGGTCTACATAAACTGTAAAGGCTTCTGCTCCATTAACTGCCAGGTCATGTGCGATGCCCAGGGGATTATCATGAATGTGTGTGCTGTCAGTCCTGGAAGCTATCACAACTCCCACATCTGCCATATGATACAGCTGTACCAGAGATTTGTCAGTGGTGACATCCCATACACTCTTCACCCTATGGGCTACCTGGAGCTTGCAGTGCAAGCATAACACTGTTGTACAAATGGGTAGATAGGCATGAGTTACCCTCTGAGTCCTGGCAAGTGTGTGTATGTGTGCAAGTGTGTATATTTGTAGGATATAGCATTTTGAGGCCAGATTCTCCAAATACAATACACCTTGCCATACATTATAAGGGATAGTGATGTTGCTGACATTAGGAGAGCCATGACAAACCCTCACCCTACTATCCCTGTGGCATGTGCAATAAATGCATATCCCTGCAGTAGCACTGATTAGATGGAGAAGGAGTTGTATTGCAGTCTTGGTCAGTGTGTGATTGTGGGTATGTCAGAGCATTATCATGGGTTTGTGTGGGGTGTGGATGCTGGGTATACTGTCTTTACACCATGATACCCCCAGTACATGTCCCAAGGTCCACTGTATGAGGACCACTGTCACCATCAACCATACAGGTAACTGATTACACTATCCAGCTCAATGATGCATGTGCTGCGTGCAAATTATTTGTAACAGAATGTTCTCACTAACAAGGTAGTTAGCACCCAGGTCTCTCAGACGTGTCTATGACTGTTATGTGTT
This sequence comes from Protopterus annectens, assembly GCF_019279795.1. Lineage (NCBI taxonomy): Eukaryota > Metazoa > Chordata > Ceratodontiformes > Protopteridae > Protopterus > Protopterus annectens. The sequence goes on along the minus strand of NC_056732.1, from coordinate 790,982,385 downwards.
TGTCAATGTGTATATGACAGTATGTCATACTATGTATTGTTCATTAACACCCAGTACATCCCCTATTACCATACTGTACAAGGCCTAGTGATGTTTTTCACTTAACAAGAAACTCAGGACACACCTCATCCTAAAAGCTGTGTGGTGTGTGCAATTAAGGCCAAACACATTAGTAGCAATAAGTACCTAGGTAGGGGTTCTACTCTCAGTGTTGCCAAGTAAATGTGTGTGCATGTGAAGGAATCTACTTCAGTTTGCAGAAAATATATGTCCCAGGAGGTCTTCTGTCTGAGAACTGACTGGCAAACGCTAACATTTCAAAGGAATCATCTTATGGAAATTCATACCATCAAAACTAGTAGTAGATATGTAAATGCCCTCTTCCCCACTGTACAGCTGTGCAGCAATACTGGAGTTGGCATATAAAACTGGGTGTGGATGTTATGGGCACAGCCACCCTCATTGGGGTTATTGTAGTGTGTATCCCCTCCCCCGCTTAGTCTGCTCTAATACTGTACAGTTTATGTTAACAGGTTAAGTAGTTGTCAATCACACTATGTGTAGTTCTACGCCACCCCACACCTTCCAAAGTGGAGGGCTGTGCCACCCACACTGGCACACCTATGTCTACCAACTCCAGGATTGCACTACATTAGGGAAAAGGACATATACCATGCCAGTACCATTGTCAATGACATTAAAGTGGTAGACTGATTATTTACTGATGTGATGTTTTGCCTATTTTGTCTTGGTGGAATTGCATATTCTAAAATGAGTTTACTGTAAAATTAAGTACATTCATGTGTACAGTATTCTCTGTGTATTGCATCAACACCAAAGCCTCTGTGTGTGTGTGTGTTGGTCACAAACATTTGGTGTGCGCCACCCAGTACGCTTACTATTGTTCACTGTAAGAAGGGCTGCTAACATCAGCCACCATGCACTCACGTGTATACACCCCTCAGGCCTATCAGCCATGTGGCACATGCAGTAACTGTTATACAGACCTGTTACTTGTGTTCAGCTGTACCCAGGATATGACACAGTCAATGTGTCACCACAATGCCATACCCCTTGTAGGAAACAACAGCAGACCAACATCCTGCTGACACAGACACCTACAACACAAACTGAATACATTATGGAAACCACAATCAGTCAGTATTAATAACAGCTATAATGCATCATTGCTGGCCAGCTACACATCCAGACACATAAGCATTAAACTTTCCAGCTGAAAACATGTTACATAGCATTACATTTCTAAACTTTAGTACATTCACCCTGTGCATCAGAACCATATTAGCATGTTCCTGCATCGATGGTATGGATGACAGGGATGTGGCACAGGTATCATCATATGCACAGGGTGTGTTGTTTGCCAGAGACCTAGGCTGAGCCATTTGGTTGACATCATGTGTGTGTGTTAGAGGGTTTCGTTATCAATTGGGCTGTGCAGCTGTGGTGCATTGGTGATGTGTGTGTGTGTGTGTGTGTGTGTGTGTGTGTGTGTGTGTGTGTGTGTGTGTGTGTGTGTGTGTGTGTATGTGTGTGTGTATGCACACAGTTCTGCCATGTGGCTGCCCTATATAGGGGTTAGTTGGACAGCTGCAGACCGTACATGGCAGGGTGTGCAGTTCACCGTGTCCAGCCACTGACACGAGAACTTTGCCTACCAGGGGTTCCACAGGCACTACCAGGTACAAGCCCAGATATGGTACTCTCCCCTGATGATGACAAATGTCTACTGGATCTGGGTCCCTGTTGGGACCAGCCAGGACCATGTGCACGTGGCCTGCTGTGTTGTGGTGTGGACAGCACCCCATGTAGTGCTGTTGCTGGTACTACCACTATGGGAGCGGCTGTGACTTGTTGCATTTCCATGTAGACCTCCACCTGTTGGTGTTGCTAAACTATGTCCATGTGGCTGTCGCCCTACTCCTGCCATATGCTCTAATACAGAAATTACACGGTCAAGGATTCCCACCATCTCACTCAACCATCTATCCAGGACCTCTGCAAAATAACGGTGAACACCTGCAAGATCACAGATGTTGTCAAGTACAGCAGAATGAGTGGCCCTCTGTAGCCTCAGACTCTGTCTGGTATAACATTCCATACATGCTTGTGCCTCCATGATGGCCCGAAACATGTGTTTCATGACACCTGCTGTGGCATTTCTGCCAGAGGCATGTTGGCCAGCAGCCCTCCTATGAGCACCCCTGTACATCTGCCTGTGTGGTACCTCACCAGTCATCCAGCTATGGCTGCTGTGTACAGACGCATTTGCCATAGTCATCACACTGTCCTGTCCCATGCCACCACCAGCCAACTGTCTCTTATCAATGGCCACTGGTGATGGGGTATGTATAGGCATTCTGACTGTGTGCGGGGCTGGGGTGGATAAAAGTGGGATGTCAACCTATGGCACAACTTCAGCCCCTGACAACCCTGCCTATGCCTCACCATACCTATCATCATTGTCAGGGTCTGTATGGACACTAACATCAGTTTGCCTACAGGAGGGACCCTGGCCCGCCTCGCCACCTGTGAGGGGAAAACAAAAAAACATCATTTAAGACCTGTACATCATTGCTTACCTCCACACACACTCACTCACTCACGCACACACACACACACACACACACACACACACACACACACACACACACACACACACACACACACACACACACACACACACACACACACAAAATTACAGGTGAGGTAGCACAAAGATATTACACAGACCTCTCATTACCCAACAGTCAACATGCATGACATATGGCACTCAACAGCATGCACTGCAGCTATAGTCAATCCTTGTTATCAACATTATACATCTCTGTGAAGCATGAGTTGTGTTATTAGGTGATGCCCCTTCACCTGGAACACACTGCACCCATGTACACAGTATTGCTGTGCACCTGTTCAGCACCCTGGCATGTACTGTGCACCATACCTCATGACTGTACACACCATTGCTGAATGTGTATATGTGTGGCAGTTATGTTTGCTCTGTTGCTCACAGCCCCTATGTGTTTGTCTGACACATACCTGGGATGATACGAGGACCGATGTCAATAGTGAATGCCTGACCTCTGATTTGCAGATCTCATCATCAGCAGTGCATGTATGAGCAATAAAATCTAATTACACTGACAACCCTCAAAGCTTACTGTGGCTATGAGGAGTGTACACACCCTTATTGACATGCCAGCCTCTTTCCTGATATGCAATGGGGCCACAATACTGCATATGTTAACATTACACACAGCTGATATGTGACATATGACCTTTGCAATCAAATGCAGTATCAAACAAATATGTTAGTTGTGCAGATGAATACAATATGTGGGTTGCATAAGTGTGCACACCCTTAACATGATGGTTTGTTGCAGCACCTAAGTGAACTACAACAGTCACTATTCCCGGAAGGGGTATACTAGCATGGCCCGCCTTCACTTGCCATTATTGGGTCACTCCACCCTACAAATGTTCCCCAACTCTGCCAGATTGCAAGGTCAGCTCATGTGCATAGCCCTTGGAGGTCACACAGTGCCTTCACTATTACTATGGAGTCAGGGTTATGTCTAGCACAATTCATGACCTTGACTGTGTTCAGATACAGCCATTCTTAGCAAGCTTTGGATGTATGCTTCAGTTCATTGTTGTGTTTCAAGATGACACCTCTCCCCATCCTCAGCCTTATTGCAAATGCTTGACAACTATGGGCCACACGAGTGTCATTTTGCAGTGTTCCAAATTCAGAACACCATGTCTACCTGCCTAGTTCCTGCTAATGAACAGCAAACCTAAAGGTGTACACTGGCACCAGCAAGGTAAACATGGGGATGGTGGGCCTGAGGTGGAGTGAGGTGCTGCTTGTGCACCACATGCATCTTTATTAATACTCTCTGTAGGTTTCAGCCTTGGTCTTGGTACACCATTACACATTGCAACACATGCCTTTGGGAGACTTGATGTTATGCATATGCTACCTGTAGAGAGCCCTGGATTATGTTTACTGTGGAACAACTCTTCCATCTGATTACCCTAACCCATAGGCCACACTTATGCAGAGTCCAGGCGATTGTCGACACAGGTACTACACAAGCAGTACTTGCTAGACATTCCTGTAAGTCCCTCAGTGTTGCTGCATTTTTATGGGCAGCCTCAGTGACCAGTTTGTGACGTGTTGTCATCTGTCTTGGATGGGCATCTGTTTATTTTCTACATTAATGTTGTCCCATACTTCATAGTCACATACATGACTGCTTGCATATTTTGCCATGGTATATGCAATGATGAGGTAAGACTATGTCTCCCACTCCTGAGTGCTACCTTTTGGATATGGGATCCATTCCATGGTTTGTAAGATGTGTGCAAGCCACGGCTGCCTCTGTTGCAGGTGAGTGGGCAAATGTCATGGACATACTTCTTGGACAGCAGACCATTACTTGGTGTGACATTGAGGCCCTGTACTTGATGCAAGGTGCTTACTCAAGAAGAGTGAATGCTGTCAGTACCTCAAAAGCTGCTTCCACAATATGTTATTTGGAGTTTGTGCACACATATGCTTCCAGTGTTTGTTAAGGTATGTATTCCCCATATTTGTTGTCCTAACATAGGATTGCATATTACACATTCATTACTCATGTTAGGATCACATTACAGATTGTAAAAGGTGTGGAATGTGGTATTGTGATATGCCGTTGTATAGATCTGTAACAGTTACCATTGTAATAGTGGTGTATACACTGTTGTAGCCACTGTATAAGGGTAATGTTTCAGACATGTTCCTACTGTAGGCCATTTGTCCCACCATTATGTTCATCTCTGTCCACATATCTTACACTGACAGGTTGTTAGGTATACTGCATGACTTTTACATACCCTTCAGATATGCCACCATGGTCACCACTGTGATGCAGTGCAGTTAACAGCAACAATAAGTGAACATGTACAGCATGCATTATGGGTAGGTGTGTTAAATGTGTGCATAGCAAATACCATGGTCATAACATGCCGGGTGTATTGGTAAACCTGAACAAAACAACTCCATACTCGCCAGCTACAGGCTGCTTCCCCAGTTGTATACCAGAGGGACCTACATAGTTGTGTGAGATATGTAATGTCAGTAGCCACACCTGTGGCATTGGCACAGGGTGGGAGCAGCATTTCAATACATCAACAGTACAAACCCACAATACTAGAGATTATGCACATCTGTTCATTACTACATTGCAGCAACAGACTATGTTATCTGATGTATGCATGAAGATACTTTACAGATGAAGATGGATAAGCAACAGTGGTCTACTAATTTGCCCTGGGGCCTTACCTGCATGCAACTCTTCCATTGTGTGGGTAGAACCCACCTCCCCAATGCTATTGTCAGGTTTCTGGCTTGGTTGGTGGGCAGGTGCCTCAAGGCTGGCAAGAAGCTCCACAGCATGTGTTAGTGGGGGCTGGATGGCATGACCCCCACCTGTGGCTAGCTGGTCCTTCCTAACTGCAGCAGCACACTGATGGGTGTGGTGGATGAGATCAGTGCAACAATGTTATGCAGGCTGACATTGTTTACCTTGTGGACGAGCTTATTCCACAGGGCAGTCCTCTCCTGCAGATCATGGGCCATTCATCCAAAGAGGGATCTGTGGTGATGCACAAGGAAGTTTATTATTATATCATTCAATCATTCTCCTGTGGAGTATAATCAGGGAGATGCTCTCGGGATATGGTACCTGGAAAACATAAACAGGAAAAAAAACATCTGAGGACTTCATATTGCAAGAATATAATAGTTGTTAATTGACATCTCTCTCCCCCCCCAACATATCTGCAATAATAATCTGAATACACAAATCAATGGGTATGTTTACACCAAACCTACTTTTGGGACATATTTCTTATTGTGCAACAAATATTGAAATGTGTTTCTATCCATGTTCCATGTTGAAACACTATCATTGGTGACCTGTTGCTATCAATGTAACCTGCATGCCATTGTAATGGCCACTTTGGTTCCATATCTGCATGTGTTCTGTTTTCTATGCAACTGTTCCAAATCTGGTGTTTTGGGTTAATGGGAATATCTATGCATGCTGCTATAACTAATCCTGGATTGTGTTGACTATTACTAACCCACATATGTTCTAAAACTGCAGCACAATAGCATGTTTGGGAAGGCTGTTCCCAGCAGAACCACCTCTCCCACCTCATCTGGCTCTGGCACCAGGCCACAGCACATCTGGGACCCACCCTGGGACCTCCTCATCCACTGGTCCTGCACTACTTTCAGGTGGAACCACCTCAGGGGATAGTGCTTGTACCTCCCTCGGGAGTGGGCATAGACAGGATCCTCTCATCTGAAGTCAGGTTCAGGGTCATAGGGAGCTCCACAGGGAATTGGGGGATGTGCTACACCAGCTTGAGGCCCTCATGGCGCAATTAGAGGGTCAGCCTGCCTCTCCTGCTCAGCCCCCAGCACAGCCACCTTCAGGGTCATGAAGGTGCAGTGGCGACTGCCCATGGGTGGGGACCTCAGTCCCACTGTTTCCATTTGGGGGCTCATGGGCTTCCAATTTCCAGACACCCCTCCCCGTCCAAGGTGTTTACCCACCACATATGTCATATACCACCCCTGTCTGCTGTCTTGTCTGTCTTGTCTGTCTTCTGTCCCAACCTACCTACCCAAATATACCTACTATCCTTCCCCAACATCCCACTCTCACCTTAACAAAAAGGGGAGTCTGTTCCCAACAAGAATTTCACACCATACATAAATGTCCATTTCTCATCCACTTACAGCTGCTTACAGGTGCCTTAATCACTCTGTATCCAACAGCCCTTGTTCTGGTCAGCAAATAAATTATCAGCCCTTGCAAGTGTCTAACTCAGGTCCCTGCACACCATAGCCACAGCAATTTACCACTCAGCCATTTGAGCTGAAGATATGTGTGATGTTTTCTCAAACATATCATGCAGCACAGTCATTCAACAGTAGGGACAATGTATATATATATATATATATATATATATATATATATATATATATATATATATATATATATATATATATATATATATACACACACACACACACACACACACACACACACACACATATATATATATATATATATATATATATACACACACACACACACACACACACACACACACACACACACACACGCATATATATATATATATATATATATATATATATATATATATATACACGTGTGTGTGTGTTTGTATATATGTAGACATTTTGAAAACTTCATCAGATGTGGGTTGAAGGTTAACTAGCAGCTTAAATACCTTCCCTAATTGAAAAATGTGCTTTCCATTAAGTAATTAAATTTTTCATTAAGGAGCTTTAAAAACTTTTTTTATAAAAAAGTAACAAAGAACATTCAAACAAATCCAACGTAAATCTTATGAGTGAAAATAAAATGGTTTACACAATAACATTAATAAAAACATTTGCCCCTTAATTCAAGGTATCATGGTATCAAGGTTCAGCAGGACATCATTACAGCAAGTCTTGATGGCACATATAAATCTTTCAACATAATCTATCCCATTATTACAGACCAAGTACTACATTCAATTACATGCTGACATGTTTCACATACCTGTTTTATTATTGTGCTCTCTTCTGTGTACCACTTGGATGTCTTCCTTGTTGTTTTTTTTGTAGTATTTTTGTTTTTTAGTATTATTTATTTTTTTATTATTTTTTTATTTTTCTCTCTCTCTCTTTCTAGCTCTCTCTCTCCACTACAGGGATCGAGCTGGTGTGAATAGGTTGCAGCATGGCTTTTGTAGGTGATGCTCATGATCAGGTGATGGCCTTTGCACCAGTTGGTGCTCCCAACTTGTTAACTGCATGCAGCCAGCTGTGTAGTACTTCCAATAGCCAAGGTCACAGCAACCCACTACTATAAATGACTACATGATGTGGACATTGTCCCTTTACCTTGCCTGTATGGAAGACATCCTTTCTGTGTGTGGGCAGCAGTGTTACAATCAGCAGGTAGCAATACCTCTTACAAGAGGACTTGCGGACACAGGCCAACTACATGTTTGTATAAGGTTCCATACCTAGGGACAGTGTGTGAGTATTGCTGTTATATGCATTGAATACTGATAGTTTTACAGGGTTTGTGTATACATGCTAGTTTTGCATGAAATGCAGTCTGCCTGCATAGCTCTCAACTGTGGGCTTATCCACATGATGGCCAGAGGATTGGTTGTTATGTTTTGTCTGTTCACCACACAGGTCTTGTCTCTGACATATGTGTGCCATTCTCTCCATTGATTGCTATCAGTACATGGCAACATCCATTTGTGTTTCTGACTTCATATTCTTGAGTAAGGGTATGTTGCAACCAATCCTGTAACACCAGCAACTTTCATAGTGTATAACAGCAATATTTCAAATATGGCCCTGTGTTTCAACCTGTGACCTCCACCTATGTACCAGGCTTTGTCCAGATGTCATGCAGTAAGAGGTAGTTAGGTAATGGCTTACCATTATTTAGTGCTGGCATTCCTGCTATCATTCCAGTGATGTTGTGGACTCCCACACAAATTGTGGGGTAGGGTCCATATATATGAGGGCTACAGCTGGGCAAAATGTGTGTGATCTTGTACAGTCCGGAGGTCAGTGTTATATGCCCTTGTAAGACATTTTATGGGGGAGGGGTATTAAATGTTTTTAACCTAGGCTGTTACAACATATGAGGAATGTCATAGAACATTAAGGTATATGGCTGTACATTTTCATACTTTTCACCAGGGGAACAGTGTTGGGCTAAAGCTTACTGCATTACACACAGTTCTGTTTGTCAGTGTGGCAGTGACATTTTAAGTTAAGCATTGTTATGTAACGGATACATTTACATTGTGAAAACTAATGCTTTCCCCCAGGGGTTGAGTACAGAGTGTAATTGGAGGCTGCTGAACTACATCTGTAATTAAGTGTTGATTGATTTTTATCTTCAAGGCAAGTGTGCTTTTTAGTGTTGTACTACTTGAAGGCTTTAGCCTAGACAGCAAAGTATGTTATGTTTTGCAGGTTACAGTATCATATGTTTTTTGTTTGAGAGTTTCATTAATCAGTAACATTGCCACAACAATCAGGAAATCCTTCTATGTGGCACACCTCATCACTAAGGGCTTTTCATCCAGAAAAAAGGAGGTCATTGTCCCACTGTACTCATCCCTCATTAGACCCATTATAGAATACAATGCCCTGTTTGGTATATACCTCTCAAGACATCTGCAACAACTGGAAAGGCCACAGAAATACCTCACTAAAAGAATCACAGGCCTAAAGCAGATGTCCTATGCTGACCGTCTAAAAAAACTCCACCTATACTCTGTCACATATCGTCTACTCAGAGGTGATCTCTGCTTAACATACAAGGCCAAGTCAAACCTAGAGCTGTTGGACATGCTACAATTAAAGAAATCCCAATCCCTCAGAGACACATGCTACAGGGTTCTAAACCTTGTCATCACAATGACCAAAACATGATGGAGGGATAGGTTCCTGACCCAGAGCCTCCCCAGAATCTGGAATAGATTGCCCATACATGTCAAGCAGAGCACCTCTTTGGCCCTCTTCAAAAGGAACCTTGATAATTGGATGGGAGATAGGAAATTCACCCTGGGGATCATGTCAGTTGCCCTGCTAGACAGGGGTCCAGGGAAGTAAATACTGTGGGAAGAAATAGCCAGGGAATTGTTATGGCTAGGCTTGTATAGGCCCTAGGGCTGATAGCCTAGTACCAACCTATGAACCTATGAACCTATGTATTTCAAACACCTAACCACTATAAGAAATGACATAAACAACTGAAATAGTGCACAAATAAACATTTCTATGTATGCAAACTTGTGTGTGGTGTCATGTCCTTTGCATTGTGTGCGTGTATATGTTTCATGCAATAATTCTCATTTGTAGGAAAGAATCAAACACTGGCCATTTGAAAAGGTGGCAACTGAAGGAATAATGGCTGTTTGATATGCTGTGCACCCTCTATATATATTCTTTTTATACATATCTATAAGTAGTTATATATTTATATGTGTATGCATGTGTATATACATGTATATATATGTATATATATGTATGCATATCTATATCTATATATATCTATATCTATCTATATATATATATATCAGCAGGAAAAAAAGGCAATGAGTGCACCATGAGCTGAAGTCAAAAGTAAAATAACAAGTAAATCCAAAAGGTCTTCTTTGTATTTAAAATCCTCGTTTATTACAAAAGATAAAACTGCAGGAGATAGCAAGTTGTAAGCGCTTTCGAGTTGTTACCCAACGCTTCATCAGACATAAAGAAAATGCTGAAACTTTCCTCTTATAAAGCATTAATTGTTATGATGTCATTAGTAATTGGAAGTTAAAATTTAAAGAAACAGACATACAAACATAAAATATAAAATATAAAATATAAAATATAAAATATAAAATATAAAATGCATTCTGAGTTAAAACATTGTCTAGAGCAGAGAATATATTTTACATAAATGTATGTGTAGACATTAATGCTTCAGTGGCCTTGAAGCTAAGAAAGGCTTAAGAGTGAGCCTCTCATTAAGCCCAAACTTATGGGCTTGTAATTTGACAATCCACTTGCCTTCCCTTTCTTCAATTCTGTTCCTTATGTTACCTAATCTCCCATCAGTATGCACCAATTCAAGAACCTGGAATTTGAATGTGTGATCGTCACCTGACTCCACAGTGTGTTTAGCTAGGGCGTTCAGAATGTTACGTTTGGATATGGCATAGATATGCTCTCTGATACGTTCTCTTAGGGATCTGGTTGTCATGCCCACATAGAACTTCCTGCATACTTGGCACTCAGCTAAGTAAACCAAGTTGATAGACCTACAGCTCGCATGGTGCTTAAACATGTAGTTCCTGTGTGTTTCAGGATGTGTGTAGTTATTAGTATTGGCAACATATTTGCACTGGTTGCAAGATGAGCAAGCAAAAGTACCACATTGTGCCGTAGTAAGCTCAGTGACATGAGGTTTATCATAACAAAGTAGCCTATTTAACGAAAGCATGTTTCTATAGGCTACTCGAGGTGTGCTATCAACTAAGGACCTGATATCATCATCTATCATAAGAAGATTCCAATGTTTATTGAAAATCTTCAAAATGTGTTTGTTCTTGTTAGTGTAGGGAATTAGAATCCTATTGGGATTCGCCTGGGTGTTCGTGTGAAATTTGAACACTGGGATTTGTGTCTTTTGATGATGGTGCGGCATCATTGCCTCTCTTAGTGTCACACTCAGAGATGGCTTCATGTACAGAGTTCTTGTTGTAGCCCCTAGATATAAATTGGTTGGCTAAATCTGTTTTCTGTTGTTGGTATGCTATCTGTGTAGAAGTCAGTTTGGAAGCCCTCAAGGCTTGATTCTTAACAATATTTTTGTAGATGTGTTGGGGATGCATGCTTTCTCTATGTAGTAAGTTGTTCCTCCAGCAACTCTTCCTGAAAAGTTCAGTTTCAAAACCATAATTGTTCCTAGAGACACTCACATCTAGGAAGTCAATGCGGTCACTGGAGTAAGTATAGTCAAAACTCAAGAAATCAGTTGTGGCATTGAGATAGCTGATGAAATCAAAAAGGTGCTCAACTGTTCCTCCCCAAAGAAAGAACACATCATCTACAAACCTGTTGTAGAATATCAATGACTTGACAAATTCAGAATTTTCGTTAAACACAAACAACTGTTCCCAATGTGCCAAGACTAAATTAGCGTAAGCGTTGGCACAAGGAGTGCCCATCGCTACACCTTTGACTTGTAGATGGTAGGTATTCCCATAACATAATACATTATTCTTGAGAATGATCTCAAGCAAAGACACACATCTGTCCACCAAAAGAGGTGTGAGTTTGTTATGTGTAAGAATAGCTCTAATGTACTCCAAGCCAATACTAATAACTACACACATCCTGAAACACACAGGAACTACATGTTTAAGCACCATGCGAGCTGTAGGTCTATCAACTTGGTTTACTTAGCTGAGTGCCAAGTATGCAGGAAGTTCTATGTGGGCATGACAACCAGATCCCTAAGAGAACGTATCAGAGAGCATATCTATGCCATATCCAAACGTAACATTCTGAACGCCCTAGCTAAACACACTGTGGAGTTAGGTGACGATCACACATTCAAATTCCAGGTTCTTGAATTGGTGCATACTGATGGGAGATTAGGTAACATAAGGAACAGAATTGAAGAAAGGGAAGGCAAGTGGATTGTCAAATTACAAGCCCATAAGTTTGGGCTTAATGAGAGGCTCACTCTTAAGCCTTTCTTAGCTTCAAGGCCACTGAAGCATTAATGTCTACACATACATTTATGTAAAATATATTCTCTGCTCTAGACAATGTTTTAACTCAGAATGCATTTTATATTTTATATTTTATATTTTATGTTTGTATGTCTGTTTCTTTAAATTTTAACTTCCAATTACTAATGACATCATAACAATTAATGCTTTATAAGAGGAAAGTTTCAGCATTTTCTTTATGTCTGATGAAGCGTTGGGTAACAACGCGAAAGCGCTTACAACTTGCTATCTCCTGCAGTTTTATCTTTGTAATAAACGAGGATTTTAAATACAAAGAAGACCTTTTGGATTTACTTGTTATTTTACTTTTGACTTCAGCTCATGGTGCACTCATTGCCTTTTTTTCCTGCTGATTTGTTGTTTCTGAGGAGAGTGCTTTACCTGGCAGTGTGTTTCCTTTTTGTTATATATATATATATATATATATATATATATATATATATATATATATATATATATATATATCTATATCTATCTATCTAAATATATATATATATATATATATATATATATATATATATATATATATATATATATATATATATATATATGTGTGTGTGTGTGTGTGTGTGTTTGTATGTATCATTGGAATGTTTACTGCTTCCACATTGCACATTCCCTATGGTAGACTGACTGTTTTGCATGATATGTTAGAGAAATCATCCTGATATCTTACAGCTGAGATGGCTTACTGTTAACTTGTTGCGGCTATGTTGTGCAGGGTCCTGGGTTGAAGACTTGCATGTGTGGGTATATGTTTCATGCAATAATTCTCATTTGTAGGTTCATAGGTAGGTACTAGGCTATTGGCCCTAGGGCCTATATAAGCCTAGCAAAAAAGGTACCCTGGCTTTCGCCACCCAAGAAAATTATTTCCCTGTGCCCCTGTCAAGCAGAGCCACAGAAGTGATCCTGGGGTGAATTTCCTATTTCTCCTCCAGTCATCAAGATTTTTCTTCAAGGGTGCTAATGAGGAGCTCTCTTTGACATAGCTAGGTAGTCTGTTCCAGAGTATGGGAAGTCTCTGAGACAGGAATCTATCCCTCCAGCATGTTCTGTTTCTTTAAGTGGAGCATGTCCAACAGCTTTGGGTTTGACATAGCTTTGTATGTTAGGCAGAGATTACCTTTGAGTAGGTGATATGCAATGGAGTGAAGCTGGAATTTTTTGAGACGGTCTGCATAGGGCATCTGTTTGAGGCCAGTAATCCTCTTTGTGAGGTATTTCTGTGGCCTTTCCAGTTGTAAATATCTTGTGAGGTACATACCAAAAGGGGCTTTGTACTCTATAATGGGTCTAATGAGTGATGAGTAGAGGGGAATAATGACCTCTTTTTTTCTGGATGAGAAACCTTTTGTGATGAGGTGTGCCATGTATAAGGATTTCCTGACCACTGTGGCGATGTGATTATCAAAGGAGACACTGCTGTCCACCTGTTTCCCAAGGTCTGTTATCACACTTTTGGTGTTAAGTAGACTACCGCCTATGTGGTAGTTCATGGGTACAGAGTTTTTACCAAAGGGGATGACAATGCACTTTTTGGCATTGAGCTTAAGGCCATGGCTTTAACACCAGGCATCTGTCTCAGTAAGGCCATTTTGTAGGATGTCCACATCATTAGGAGTTTTGATTATGGGTCCTAGTTTGCAGTCATCTACAGACTTAGTTACCCAAAGACCTTCTGTGTTAGCCTGTACGTCAGAGAAGTAGATACCAAACAGGAGAGAACCCAGGACTGAACCCTGTGGTACTCCACTTGTCACTGGTCTGAAGTCTGATTTGGAGTCTGCTACTTTCACAGTGTGGGTTCTGTCAGTAAGCCAGTTGGCAACCCATCTTGTGACATAGGGATTTATACCTAGTTTAGTGAGTTTATCTATAATTCCAGAGTGGTGGATGGTGTTG
>NC_056732.1:790903072-790965572 GCF_019279795.1 Protopterus annectens | reverse complement strand
GTGCTAACTTCCGATTAAATAAGCTTACAGTTAGCCTGACAGTGCTTAATCTGTGTAACCATTGTTTGCCGCCATACAAAATGGCTTAAACCTGCTTAAAAGTGCTTGCTCCCACTTACCCCTGTGCTAATTTCTTTAAAGGAAAAGAAAAAAGGGGTGATAGGAATGTGGTGAAAAAGGGGGCACACAGAATGAAAAACAATAGGAAAAGTAGCTAAGGATGTGCAGGATGGGTGTAGGGAAGATCCGTAGCTGTCCATTTCTTTTACAGCAACAGCTGTACATATGTACTGAATTTGGAGGTAGATTTGGGCACTCAAACCCCTTAGAGAAAGGTGAGAACAACAATAATGATTACATGTGTCCAGTGGAGACATGTACAAAATGGACAGCTATGTATGGGGTGAAATTTTTTTTTGGGAACAGATTGCCCCTTTTTTAAGGTGAGAGTGGGATGTTGGGGAAGGATAGTAGGTATATTTGGGGAGGTAGGTTGGGTAGGAAGACAGACAAGACAGCATACAGGGGCTGTATATGACACATGTGTGGGGGGTAAACACCTTGGACAAGGAGGGATGTTTGGAAATTGGAAGCCTATGAGCCCCAAATGGAAACAGAGGGACTGATGTCCCCACCCATGGGCAGTCACCACTGCACCTTCATGGCTCTGAAGGTGGCTGTGCTGGGGGCTGAGCAGGAGGGGCAGGCTGACCCCCTAAATGCACCATGATGCCCTCAAGCTGGTGTAGCAGATTTCCAAACTCCCTTCAGAGCTCGCTATGCACCAATCCCCTGACCTGACTTCGGGTAACAGGATCCAGTTCACTCCCGGTCCCAGGGGGGGATGAGCCCCATCCCCTGAGGTGGTTCCACCTGAAGGTGGTGCAGGACCAGTGGACAAGGAGGTCCCAGGGTGGGTCGCAGGTGTGCTTGTGCCTGGTGCCATGGTCAAATGAGGTAGGAGAGGTGGGTCCAGTGGGACCAGCCTTCCCATACATGCTATGGTGTTGCAGTTTTAAAACATATGTGGGTTAGTAATAGTCAACACAATCCAGGATTAGTTATAACAGCATGCATAGATATTCCCTTTAACCCAAAACATCAGATTTGGAATATTTGCATAGCAAACAGAACACATGCATATATGGAACCACATTGGCCATTACAATGGCATGCAGGTTACACTGATAGCAACAGGCCATCAATGATAGTATTTCAACATGGAACATTAATAGAAACACATTTCAATATTTATTGATCAAAAGGACATATGTCCCAACAGTAGGTTTGGTGTAAACATACCCATTGATTTGTGTATTTAGAATATTGTTGCAGATATGGTGGGGGGGGGATGTCAATTAACAACTTATATGTCCTTGTAGTCCTCACAACTTTAATAATCATTGCTCTAATCATTAAGGTGCATGTATTATTACAATACCCTATGGCCTTGGTTTGGGCAGTGGTATGCTTGTACACAGTGTATACTTCAACTGTCTTATAGCTAAATTCTACATCTCTTACCTGGTAGACCTGTGGAAGGAATGCTTGTTAATACTACCTGACTGTTTCTACAAATAATTCCTAGATTCAAAGTTAATATTATGCACATACCTCTCAATCTCTTAATGCACACACTCTGGACAAAGCTTGACAATATGGGGGTACAAATAGGGACATGTTTTGAATATTTCTGTCATAAACTTGGAGAGTTGCATGAGTGACATTATTTGTTTTAATATACATTTTCTGAAGGTCTTGAGGTCTGAAAATCAAATGTATGTAATTATTTCGTGACTGCAGTTCAGAGATCATCCCACTGATTTGCCAGGGGGACAGAAGAATAGGCAGAGAATATGAGCCAATTATTTAGACATTCTGAAAAATCTGTATAGTAGAGAGGTATGATTATGCATACAGCTTACTACCACTCCCAGGATTCGAGCCATGGCTGTGTCTGCTAAAAATACAACAATTGAAGTCACAGCAGAGTGTGCTATTTGGATATTGCTGTCTATTTCTTCAGTGTTTTCTGTGAAAGTCTCTCTCTTGGTTGTACAATCTTATCTTGTAATTACAACAGTTTTATACAGACATTCCTACACATATTTTTATGCAGCACAGTGTGCGAAACAGTGGTTGATACAACAGTACTATTCTGATAATAGATGTTACTGAATGCTACGTCAGGCCATACTATACCAGAGTAAACACTACCAGGCCACGATTTAAATCTTTATTGGCAGGCATAGTTTTCTTATCTAACAGACCTGTAGAGGGAATGTTTGTTAACACTACCTGACTGTTTCTACACATATTCCCAGATTCCAGTTAATATTATGCACATACCTCTCAATCTCTTAATATACACATTCTGGACAAAGCTTGACAACATGGGAGTACAAATAGGGACATGTTTTAAATATTGCTGTCATAAACTTGGAGAGTTGCTAGAGTGACAGGATTTTTTTAAATATACATTTTCTGAAGGTTTTGAGGTCTGAAAATCAAATGTATGTAATTATTTCATGACTACAGTTCTGAGATCATCCCACTGATTTGCCAGGGGGGCAGATGAACAGGCAGAAAATATGAGCCAATTATCTAGACATTCTGAAAAATATGTACAGTTGAGAGGTATGATTATGCATACAGCTTACTACCACTCCCAGGATTCGAACTATGGCTGTGTCTGCTAAATATACAACAATTTAAGTCGCAGTAGAATGTTCTGTTTAGACATTGCTGTCTATCTCTTCAGTGTTTTCTGTCTAAGTCTCTCCTGGTTGTACAATATGATCTCTTACACAGACATTCCTAGACATTTTTTTATGTAGCACAGTGTGGGTAACAGTGGTTAACACAACATTACAATTCAGAGACTGCAACAATAAATGCCATACAATACCAGAGTAAACACAACCAGTCCAGGATTTAGAGCTTTATTGCAAGGCAGTTACAGTTTTATTTAAATATGACCTATATGGGACTTACTGTCAAATTGTCTGGTTTATTCAGTACAACCCATACAACAGTTTTTATACTACCAGGTGACTTTCTACTACTTTATATTTATTTGATATGACTACTACAAGCAAGATTGTTACTCAACAGCCTCGCAATGGAGACTTTGCAGCCTACTAGCATGGGCTTCCTGATTCACAGCCCGCTCAGCTGCAGCTGTAAGGGAAATAGAGAAATAATTAGGCATACCTATCTATCATATACATAGGCTGGACATTAGTAAACAGTTATTAGTATGAGTACTTACACACTGCTGGGACATTACCCCTCTGCCTTGCTTCTTGGACCAACTTGTCCAGGAGCTCCCTCTTTCTCCGCTTAAAGTTGGCATAGTGGTGCTGGACCTGCTCACCAGTCTGAGGGATAGCAGTGGCACTGGTGAGATCACGGGCGAGACGGTCACAGGCTTCCGCTTTATATTGGGGGCCTTGTTACTGGCCCTGCAGCAGTCTCTCATCATGGTTTTGTACCAGGAGTCCTACCATAACCTTGGACTCTTGTATGCCCCTGCGCTGCGCCCGGAAGTGCATGCCCTCACCGACTCCTGCCATACTGTCTACAGTGGGAAGCTGCAAGCAGTTATGAGCTGTACTCCTGCATGTGGGGGTTTAAATACGGCCAATTTCCCACCCTTTGCTGTGATTGGATGATTTTGAATATGCTGAGCTAAGCTAAGCTATGGGCAAACCTGCTTAGCTAAGGTTGGCAGTGCTTAAAGGGACAGGTTCAGCATTGCTTACCGATGGGCAAATCCATTTAGCTGGGCTACTCATTGCTTAGCAGTCATATTTACACAATGCTTCCACCTGGTAAGCAGAGCTGTGCAATGCTTAGCATTGCTTATTTTTCATTTTATAGACTATCTGCTGTATGACAATGATTCATCATTCATTACATATACTAAATTTGTTTACTGTCCCTGACATCCCCCAATGTGCTTTCATTACATTTATTCATGTGTGGCTATACAGTATGGGGCACTTGTGTCTATATGGGGATTTCACAACTTTATTAAACTGACACCTCACATCTGGACCTAATGCAGTACTCTGCTTAACAAATATATGTTATTTAGTAGGTAATAATAAAAAAAATGTTTATGTACTGCTTTTACGTGTAAAATGCAAATTGGTTACAGTGGGGATCAAACCAGGAATAGCTGCTTGCAAAAGATATACACTAACCACTACACTATTGCAATATTGCTTATGTTGGATGTCTCTTGCTATTTAACTTTTTGTGGTGTTTAAGCTGGACTAAGCGTAGCTAATCAATGGGCATACCCATGCAGCTATGTTTAAACTTTATCGCATTTATAAAAAAAAAACAGTTTTGTTGTGTTATTTTATCTATACCCTTCAGAATATCCCTGCTAATGCTGAACCTGTTATTTTATCAACTTTCTGCTTTGTGGGACAATTGTCCCTTTTGGCTTTGTCCATATTCCTTACTCTGACGGGTTGGGAGGTGTGCGCTATGTGCTTATGCTACCTGTGTTATCCTAACAACCTTTGGCTTGGTAGCATACCTCTCAACCTCTTAGAATAAGATATCTGGATAAAGACTAAAATGATGGGGGGACACATAGGGACAGATTTTAAATATTGCTCTTACAAACTTAAAAAGTTGCTAGAATAATAGATTTTACATTAGCATGAATTTTCTGAAGGATGTGGAGTCTTAAACTCAAATGTTTTGTCATTATTTAATGACCTCAATCCTCAGCTATTTGCCAGAAAGGTACAGATTTTAGGAGGAACACACCAAAAATATGAGGCAAAAATCTGGGCGTTCTGTGAAAATCTGTACAGTTGAGAGGTATGTTTGGTAGGGATGATTGCCTTTGACCACAGATTTGTTATCCTGACAGGTTGGGGGTGTTACGAGCATTCTCGCTTGTTTTTAATTGCCGAAAGACAATTCTGGAGTGCAGGAGGCATGTGTATTGTGAGAGCTCTGCTTTCAGACACACCCCCTGTGCTCATACACAGAACCATGTTTGTTTTAGAGCATGGCAGCGCACCTTCATAAATATGCATGGCGCTCTGCCGTGCTGAACAGGAATGGTCCCTGCCATGCAGGAATAACTTATTCCTGCACGGCTGCTTGTTGAATCCCAGGGCAAGTTTATTAGGTGATGGTGCTATGTGAAAGTGAAGAAAGGGGCATGGTATGACATTTTAGATGCAGTGATGTACTTATAGCAGGGTGGGAGTGTACTCAAAGGTATGCAGAGAGCTACTAATGGAATAGTCACAAAAATTCTGCTGTTCTAATCCCAGCTTTGATACACAAAAAGAATGATGCAGCTTTTAAGCCAGTCACATACCATAATACCATGATATTATGACATATTGTTTGCTGTGACCCCAGCTACTGTACAAGTACTTGCTTATAGATGGAATGTTGCCTTTTTTGTCCCCCCCACACACAAGCACACAGATACATACACAAACACACACACACACACACACACACACACACACACACACACACACACACACACACACACACACACACACACACACACACACACACACACACACACACACACTTTTTTAAACACCTTTATTAAATTATCTCAATACACAGGTGCATATGCATTAATAGAAAATAAAATAAACTATATTAACATTTTTCCATTGATATACATTATAAATATGTTTTCTTTCATTACAACTATCATTCAGTCAAACATTATGTAATTTGCTCTATTATTGCCTTCCCTTAAACTTCACTCCTCCTCCTGAGCATTATTTTGCATGTATTGTTTCAGCAAATTAATTTTGTTTCCATGTGATTTGCTCCTTCCCTTTTCTAAAGATTCATATTCCAGTTCTTTTATCTCTTTTACAATATTTAATACTTCATCTGGTTTAGATTTTGATTTCCATGTTTTTATAATTGCTTTTTTGGCAGACAACAGAATTCAATTTAATAACACCTTACTACTAACATGATCCTGTGTCTCAGCTGAAAAGAATCAATTCCTTAGTTAGCCATTTTCTACCTTAGTATTGCTGTAGGGAATATTTAAAATCACCCAGTTTTATTATACTCCCAAAAAACATGTTCCCAGTTACCTGTTTCTTCCTCAAATGACATCCAACATTTGCTATCTACCACAGGAAAAATTCTTTGAAGTCTGCTTGGGGTATAAAAATACATATGCAAACACTTGCAATCCTAAACCTTCTGGACTTTGTTGTATACTTAGGAGCCGTACATATGTCCTCCCATTATTCCCTTGTAAATTGATTTCCTAGTTTATCTTCCTAATCTTTTCTAACCTCCTCTGTTTGATTCTTATAGTTATGCAATTATTTGTAGAGGACATGACACTTCTCTGAGTACTTCTGTTATCTCCTCTCCTCTGCACTACACCACTGCATCTGACTGTCCTAGCACTGTTGGGTCTGTGCTTACTGTATTACTATGCATATGTATGCCATGTTGACCTAATATATGCAGTTCTGTCATTAATTACTCAGTTATGCTGCAGTAAAGAGCAGTATAACTACTCGATGCAGAGAGATATCAGAAGCACTGCCCTATAGACGTGACTAAGATCTAAAGCATATACATGCTAGAATGGGTGATAGGGTGTACATTAGACATGAACAGTATGTAAATTTAAATCCTGGCTTGGAGACAGCTGATGGCCTACCTTAGACATGGACATTTTATTCACACTGTATCTGGGACTGTGCACATTAGGGGTACAAAAGCAAACATGGGAGTGTTACTATGTATCCAAGCTTTTTAATTCTCTACAGATGGAAATATTTTTTTTTCATAATTTCATAGTTTATTTACAATGAGGGGTGGTCATCTACTATTTTACTGATTGTGCATGACACAGAGGTGAGAAAAGGCAACTAGGAGTTTAAATTAGCAGCATTGTTTACAGGAACACAATGGCTGCAGAGGTGAGAAGGGGCTTCAATGTTTTATGCTGCTTTCAAAGTCAAAATAAGCTTTATTGTTGATCAGATATACACAGCAGTGTAAGCTGAATGAAATTATGCTGAGTTAGTCCCAGTGCAAGACATAACAATGAACACAGTTTGAATGACAGTAAGACTAATGCACCTACAGTAATAATTAAAACATTAACAACACAATAAATTACCACAATTGGACAGGAAGACATTAGATTATATTATACTAGTAGGTATTGCAAGGCTATGACATCACATTGTGACTGCTTAGAATATAGCACTTCATCAGTTGTAGTATGATATATTCTGATGTTCATATTGCACATGTATGGTGTGGTGACTCACTCCTGACTATTGCACATTTATGAAGTAATAGCATAAGAAATCAGGCTAACTGTGCCAGTTATTAAAGCAATTTGCCAGAGTGATTACTATAGCTAATACTTCATAACAAGTGGCATATAGATCTAATTATTCACTCTTATGCCTGGCATTCAGGTTCAGTAGCCTTATGGATAGAGGAAATGACATTGAAAGGAAAAGAATGGGTGATGGACATGAAACTAAGCACATACTAATTTGAAAGTGAGAGCTGAGGAGTTGTTAGTGGGGTCTGTGTTAAGAAATAGTACTTTCTGATCTAAAAAAACATGCCAGGAAGGTGATAAGGAGGTTTACCCTAGACATCAGACATTACAGTTTTAGAAGCATGAAGGTGGGAGACCACTGTAAACATGAGTATAGTATTATACTGACCTAGGGAAAAGGAAGAAGAGAGGGATATGCCTATATCAGAATAAAATAGTTCACAAAGGAATACTTCAACAAAGTCTATATTGCAGTTTTGGAATATTATCCACTGGCAACCAGCCAGCACATTGCAGTTACTGAAAACCGCAATTATTGTCTGGAATTCATTAAGTTTATAATCAAATGACTACTTGCAAAATACTTGACATTTTTATAGCTATTATTAGTCCAAAAAGATTTACCTTATAGACCATATGAGTACATAATTGTATGACAATTACCTGTAAAAATAAGAAAGTAAATGAAAACTGGTGTTATCAGAGTTCATATATTTCTGTACTTGGAACCTTTTGCTTGTTTTTCCACATCATTTTCATTATTTTTGTAGTGAAAAATAAAAAAAGAAAACATTTGAGAAGTTTAATTCAAAAGAATAGTGATTGTTTTATCTTCCTGTTTCTCCTGCATACTTTTGTGGTTTGTAGGCCCGGAAGTCATAAAGCCTGATTTTCCAAAGCATGTCGTTTCTGCAAGGTGCAATTCTTGCATCAGCCACCCAATGTTGCTATGTTAGAGGTAGGCCTTGGGCGTTAAACAATGTGATTATTGGTCTTTCTTCATATTTATTGGTCATTCTCCAGATAATGTTTGTTTATCAATTAAGTTTATATTATCTGCAATGTCTGGAATCAAAGTTTTTTTAAACTTATTTTATTAGCATTTCTTTTCACTCCCTGGCTAAGTAGTAAACAAACAAACAAAATAATATGCTTCTCATTAAACATATTAATTTGTCTAGGATTTTAACTTCAAAAGTGTTTTAACAGAATTTTTTGCATTGAAAATGCCATTAAAAGATTGCACAAACCAAAGGTTACTTTTTAGTTACTGGATATTTTCTTACAGTAAAGCTTGGATTTTAATCATGCTAAGAATTCATTATGAATATAGCCATAGTTAGTTCATAGATTCATAGGTGTGTACTAGGCTAATGGCCCTGGAGTCTTTACAAATCTAGCTCATAGAAGTGCCATGGCATTGTGCCGCCTGACGTTGTAGTGTTTCGTTTTTCCATGGTAGCTGATGGTGCTATGTCATGGCAACTTTTTCCTTTGTAATTTCAGCCACGATCCATTCCGCGAAAATTGAAGTGCAACACAGTTCATCATACATGAAACTTAAACCCAGGGATTCATTAACAAGTGTGTACACATTGTTGTGTATCCAGAAATGTATATCTTGTAACAATACATTAGGTGATACTGGATACACTGCCCAGACAGTACAGATCATGTCTACATGTTTCATTCATGTTATCATGACAAGCAACAGTGCAATCAATTAAGCCAGCTGCTAGGCAACCTTACACATTAAGTGGCACATGTTCATAGCTATAACACCTGCTAGTGGCCACACTGCTGTGCAGATAGGCTCAAGCACATAATATAACCAGCAGGTTGTATATAAACTCATCCACAATAAGCTAGGCGGAAGGTATAATGCAAGGCAGGGGCAACTTGAAGTAAATGTAAATTTATGTAAATGTAAAGTAAAGTAAACCCAATGGGTTGCTAAATGGCTTACTGATAGAACCCACACTGTAAAAGTAGCCGACTCCAAATCCAGCTCCAGACAAGTGACAAGTGGAGTACCTCAGGGTTCAGTCCTGGGGCCGCTCTTGTTTGGCATCTACTTCTCTGAAGTACAGGTCAACACTAAGGGACTCTGGCTAACAAAGTTTGCAGATGACTGCAAACTGGGAGCCATTATTGAATCCCCAAATGATGTGGATACTCTACAAAAGGGCCTTACAGAAACAGATGCTTGGTGCCAGAGCCATGGGCTCAAGCTCAATGCCAAGAAATGTATTGTTATCCCCTTTGGAAAAAACATGTATCCATGAATTACCATATAGGTGGCAGTACACTAAACACAGAAAGTGTGATAAGAGACTTAGGGACACAGGTGGACAGTGGTCTCACCTTCGATAACCACATCGCCACAACAGTCAGGAAATCCTTCTATATGGCACACCTCATCACGAAGGGCTTTTCATCCAGAAAAAAGGAGGTCATTGTCCCACTGTACTCATCCCTCATTAGACCCATTATAGAATACAATGCCCCATTTGGTATGTACCTCTCAAGACATCTGCAACAACTGGAAAGGCCTCAGAAATATCTCACTAAAAGAATCACAGGCCTAAAGCAGATGCCCTATGCTGACCGCCTTAAAAACTCCAGCTATACTCTGTCGCATATCGTCTACTCAGAGGCGATCTCTGCTTAACATACAAGGCCATGTCAAACCCAGAGCTGTTGGACATGCTACACTTAAAGAAATCCCAATCCCTCAGAGCTACATGCTCCAGGGATCTAAACCTTGTCATCACAATAAACAAAACATGCTGGAGGGATAGGTTCCTGACCCAGAGACTCCCCAGACTCTGGAATAGATTGCCCATACATGTCAAGCAGAGTGCCTCTTTGGACCTCCTCAAGAGGAACCTTGACGTTTGGATGGGAGAAAGGAAATTCACCCCAGGGATCACGTCAGTCACCCTGCTAGACAGGGGTCCAGGAAAGTAAATAATGTGGGAAGAAATAGCCAGGGAATTGTTATGGCTAGGCTTGTATAGGCCCTAGGGCTGATAGCCTAGTACCAACCTATGAACCTATGAACCTATAAATAATTAACAGGTAGGGGGAGCTTAATGAGCAGCATGTAGTTTTATATAAATAAATTATTGTCCAAATACAACTAATTATAATTATTGTTAACTAAAGAAGTCTTCCTGTCTACTCAGAGACACATCTATAAAAAAAAGAAACGTTGAAGAAAAGAACATGAGAGGGACATAGCTACAATGTAACAAAGGGACTAAGTGTTAATACATGTAAAATTATGTCACAGTGGAGATGTGAGATAACAGTTAGCAGGGAAAGCAGATACATTAGGTGATACTGCATACACTGCCCAGACAGTGCAGATCAGTTATGTATCCAGAAATGTACATCTTGTAACAATACATTAGGTCATACTGTATACACTGCCCAGATAGTGCACATCAGTTGTGTATCCAGAAATGTATATGTTGTAATGATACATTAGGTGATACTGCTTATACTACCAGACAGTGCACAGCAGATGTGTATCCATAAATGTATATGTTGTAATGATACATTAGATTGTACTGCATACACTGCCCAGACAATGCACATCAGTTGTGTATCCAGATATGTATATGTTGTAACGATACATTAGGTCATACTGCATACACTGCCCAGCAAGTGCACATCAGTTGTGTATCCAGAAATGTATATTTTGTAATGATACATTAGGTCATACTGCTTACACTGCCCA
Source organism: Protopterus annectens (assembly GCF_019279795.1). NCBI lineage: Eukaryota > Metazoa > Chordata > Ceratodontiformes > Protopteridae > Protopterus > Protopterus annectens. The sequence continues at coordinate 790,954,494 of NC_056732.1, read as the reverse complement.
GACAGTGCACATTAGATGTGTATCCATAAATGTATATGTTGTAATGATACATTAGGTGATACTGCATACACTGCCAGACAGTGCACAGCAGATATGTATCCAGAAATGTATATGTTGTAATGATACATTAGGTCATAATGCATACACTGCCCAGAGAGTACACATCAGTTGTGTATCCAGAAATGTACATCTTGTAATAATACATTAGGTGATACTGCATACACTGCCAGACAGTGCACATCAGTTGTGTATCCAGAAATGTATATGTTGTAATGATACATTAGGTCATACTGCATACACTGCCTAGACAGTGAACATCAGTTGTGTATCCAGAAATGTATATCTTGTAATGATACAAATTTGTCTGATCTGCATACACTACCCAGACAGTGCTCATCAATTGTGTATCTTGAAATGTATATTTTGTAACAAACATTATGCTGTTGTCTCCACCAGCCACCTCTCATTTAAAATGAACTCAGCTCTTAAGCTGTTGCCCTATGCACTTCGGAAATGGACATTTATTGTAAGTTACTGTCACTTGTAAATATAAAAAGCCTATTTTATATAAAAAATTGTCTGAGCAAAGCATGTGCTGTATAAGCATAAAATATTTTAGACAGTTATAAAAATCATGTCTTGTTTCCACTGGGCTCAGACAAATCTGTACTCACAGGAGTATGCCCAGGTACACCTTTGGTGCAGATGTATGGATAGACATTGTCATTGTGATGTATGCTGTGAGAGTAATCAAAGGGAATCTGCTATTCTGAATGTCCATGACATTTTCTTTTACTTTTAAGTCTATTTATGGACAATTTCAGGTCAATAAACTCAAACACCTCTAGCTGTGGACATGCATGTATCTGCCTTCTTACGGCATCATCATCACGCCATCACATATATTCTTACTTTCTTGTATAAAATCCTCATCTTTCCTAGTTAAATTATTGGCCATCAGCAATTGTTCTTTGACAATATTTTCTTTTGTTATTTTTGGATGCATGCTAGTATAGTGTAAATAAGCATTACTTTTGACTGATATCTTAAATATTTTTGTGCAGAAGCAACCTTTATCTTGAAAAACAGTAACATCCAAAAATTAACACATTCATTATGATGACTACTGAGTTGACTTGTAGCATAAGTACTATCTTGACACCTTTCAGCCTCTTTTATAACTGAACGAGGCACAACATTATTAGAGCTATTATGCTTTCCTGTTAACTGCTCTGATCTATGTATGTTACTCTCCGAATTCATTGTTGGTACTTCAATGTTGTACTTTCACCAATGGAGTAGCAATGGGGCCAAAATGGCCCTAGTTATGCAATTTGTATATGGCTGGTTGGGAGAAAGTGAACATCTTTAAAAGTGTTTTTTTAAATATATAATACTATTTAAACAAATTATTGATGATGTGTTCTTGATTTGGAAAGGGGGAGAGGTTCTATTAAAATAATTTTTGAGTTATCTAAATGGGGTTAACTCCTTTTTAAAATTTACTGGTGGTCATCATAATGAATGTATTCATTTTTTTGGATGTTACTGTTTTTAAAGATAAAGTTTGCTTATACACAAAACTCTTTAAGAAATTAGTCCAAAATAATGCTTATTTACACTATATAGTATGCACCTAAAAAGAATGAAAGAAAATAATGTCAAAGGACAGTTATTGAGGGCCAGTAATTTAACTAGGAAAGATGAGGATTTTATACAAGAAAGTAAGAATATATGTGATAGTTTTTTCTAGTAGGGGATATCCTGAGAAGTTATTAAAAGAAATGTTTACAGCAGTTCAAGATTAAAAAAAGATGGCTTTAGAATCAGGACTAAATCTGATCAAAGGAATTTTAGAACATCCATGATAATATGTAGTAATGTGGATGCTGCGGCCATTAAAAATATTATTTCTAATAATTGGAAATTTTTTGATAGTAACCAAGAGTTAAAGGAAATAGTTGGAGAAACCCAACTTGTTCAAAAAAGAGGGAAGATTTTTACAAATTTTTTCCAAGCTAAGTTAAGAATGCCTAAGATGAGAAATGGTAATAAAGTGAGGATGTCTAAATGTCACAATTGTAATCTTTGTGACTATTTGTATGATGGTTTGGACACTATCAATATTAATAATATTGATATTAGTATTACTGGTCACTATACATCAGTGGCGGCTGGTGACTTCAAATTAAAGGAGGGCTGCAGGAGACAGCTGAATGGGTGGGGCCAATTGGAAGGGATGTGGCCAACTAGAAAGGGGGTGGAGCTATGCTCAAAACCACAACAACTGAAACTTTAATTAAATACGCTGCCCTGGGTGCCAAACAGTCATTACGAGAGTCCAATCAAGACAAAATGAAGTGTAGAAGAAAAAAATACTTCAATGCATTGGCTACATGACAACTTACTTAATATCCAGATGGAAACAGGTTGTGAGGCATGAAAAAATAAATTACTTTTTAAATACAGTACTGGAATGCCAGTCAAAATCAAGTATAAAAAAACAAGCAGCACTCAACTCAAACCACTACTCCTTGCATTGCAGTTCTAATTATAATTTATGTTCAGCTTTATAAAATTACCAAGTAACATGCTGAAAGTAGCAATTTCTGTGATACTCCCACTTGTAAAAGTGTTTCTTATCCAAAAAAGACCTGCTGCCTGACACAACTATCTACTTGCTTCATGGGAAAGACATGATCAAAGTAAAAAATGAACAGCAAACAAGAAACAAGCTCAAGATAAATTGCTTAAAGGATTCCTGCACAACTTATGGACCACACATGATAGTCTGGCATTCTGTTTAGTTTACGGGTAAGCCTGCAAAGATGACTGCAAGTCTCCAATAAATGTAATGAGCTTCTGAAAATACTGTAATCTGTCCTTTTATTACAAATACTGTCATATGCATTTCAATAAACAAGGCTTATACATTATCTAGTTATGTAAATATTCTCTGCATGGCAACAACAAAAAGGCTTTCAATGCTGGTAATTCTTTAACAGTATGCTTATTAAAGCTTACTTGCATCTTACAATCTCTGACAAGCTTACCTGATGCTCATTAAATCATTGCTACTTAAACAGAACAACAGGGCATTGTGACAGCATGCATTTCCTGAATAATAAGAAGCATAAATCAACAGTATAAAAATCTGACAGAAAACCAGAACATTCTGCAAAATCAAGGACAGATGAAAAGCCACGGTCGTACTTGTGGTCTACCTTGGATGGGGGAATACTCTGCACACTTACACTGCATAACTGCTCCTTGCCTTTCTTGGACACATCCAGAGCCACTACAATGGGGAGTGGGGTGCAACAAGTATGTCATAATTTGAAATGTCTTTGGCTGACAGTGATGGTTCTGACACTCATACCTCTCAACTTCAGAGCAAGAAATCTGGACAAAGCCATACATAGAACTAGAAGTGGGACACAGGCCCAAAAATAAGGACAATTTTTAAATATTGCTCTTATTAACTTAGATAATAGAACAGTAGTAGATATTGCATTAGTACGAATTTTCTGAAGGGTATGAAATCTGAAACTCAAATGTCTGCCATTGTTTTCTAACTTCAGTCTTTACTGACTTGCCACTAATTTGCCAGAAAACCACAATTTTATGAAAAACAGACCAAACATGTGATGCAAAAATATAAAGTTGCCACACAATACAGCTGGGAACCTGTCAAAAAAGGGACACCTTTTTAATATTAACACTGTTAACTTGAGCAGCTAACAAAATAAGAGCATCTACATGCATTTCTGAAATAAAAGTAATCTATAACTCTGATCATTACAGTTATATATAATTGTAAACCCTCCACATTTTCTTCCAAAACTGACATTTTGAGGAGGGATTATTAGGAGAGAGCAACATTTTGAGCCAAAATTGGGGATGATTGAGAGGTTTGGATATTCCTAATTCTACAAAGCGATTTGCACGTACCTCTCAACCTCTTAATGCAGGAAATCTGGACAAGGCTAAATATATTGGGGGAACATACAAACACAACTAAAAATTGCTCTTGTATAAACTTAAGACAGTTGATAGAATAACAGGTCTTGCATTAGCATGCATTTTTCTGAAGGTTATGACATCTGAAACTCAATGTCTGTCATTTAGTGACTTCATTCCTAAATGATTTGCTACAAAACCACAAATTTTATGAGGAACAAACCAAAAATAAGAAGCAAATATCTATTCATTCTGCAAAAATATGGACAACTGAGAGGCATAGTTCAACCGGGGCTGTCTGAGTTTGCTACCCTTCGCCCCCCTCACAAAATCATGGTCGAATGGAGCCTCCCCCCTGCAGCCATTCCAACGTCCCATTCCTTGGTTATTTTGCCCCATTTACCATAAACACTGTAATGTGCATACAGCTTTACTTCTGCAATGATTTAGATTTCATTTGAAAGTTTTATTTTGCATTTTACAGCACAAACCCTAGTAGATATCTGTTAAACAAAGCAATGCAGTCTCACAATGAAAATAGACGTCGCATTTAAACTTCTCTGCCCTTGAAACTCACATGCATTGAAACAGTATTGAAATCCACATTCAAAGAAAATACATTTTGCCAGTGGCAGATAAAGATTAACTCTGGGATGTTTTCAAAATCATAGGCCCCTTGAACATGAAACATACACATGCTCTTTGATACACCTTCCTGACTGTATTACATTATATTCCTTGTACAATACAGTACAGTTGTTAGAGGCCATTTTAAATTTATTGTTTTGAACATTTTTCCAGTAAACAATGAAACAAAATGCATGCACCAATGATAAAACTGCCCAGTTCAGAACATTTCCATCATAAAACGTCTACTCAACCTTCTATAGTCCACCAGTATTAGTAAATATGCACAATCTCTGAAGTAGTGAAATCCACATTAAATAAATCTGTAACTAATAAAGAGGTTGCTGCTAGCAAACAACTTTATATGTCATTGTTTAATCTACAAATAAAGTGCCTGTTGCCCTTGAAGAATAAATTGCCTATGTTGCATGCATTAAATAATGATAATCTAGTAATACCGCAATAGGGAATGGATAGCAAACTGATAACAGGTCCATAGTTACTAGGCATCTTTGCCAAAAAGGATTGCAGTATCCACCCCCTTTACAACACATTACAGTATCAGCAATGCATCTACCTACTGTGGGAGTAGAACCCACAGCCTTCTGCATCAAAAGCAAGCATACACTACCTGTTGTGCTATTAACAATGCAAGCAGACTTAGCATAAGCAGCACTAAACTTTTGTTCCCCTGCAGCTCTCAGCTCCTTGTAAAATCTACTCAACACTCAGCTGTATCTCTGAACTTTGCAGCACAAGATATCTGAAAAAAGCCAAAATTTATTGGGGTGGGGGCAAAAGGCCAAAAACCAGAGACACATTTTAAACATTGCTTGTATAATGTTGGAAAGCTGCTAGAATAAAATGCTGTGTTACCACCATACATTTCACTGCCACGTCTTGAACCCAGGGGACCCTGTGCAAAACAGTCAGAGAAACATACGACTATGCCATATCAGCTGAAACAGAAGAAGACAAACTTAAATGGCTACTATTTAGTGAATTCAGTTCTCACCATAGCTGTCAACCTCTTAGCAAAAAAACACCTGAAAAAAGTCAATAATGTGGGAATACAGCTGCGAAACATATTCAGCGAATTCAGTTCTTACCATAGCTCTCAACTTTAGCACAAAATACCTGGATGAGGCCAATAATGGGGGAATACAGTCCCAAAAATATGGGCAAATTTCAAATATCCATGTTAAAAACTTAGACAATTGCTAGAATAAAAGGTTTTGTTTTATCATGTACTTTCTGAAGACTATGAAGCCTGAAATTCAAATGCCTGCTATTTTTAAAGATTTGTTAACCAGGAAACTAGTCTGACTTGGAACAAAGCAAAGCCAAATTTCAACAGAGCAGGGAGAAACACTCCAGACACATCTTTGTAAGGGATGGGAGGACATGCAGACTCCACACAGAAGGCACCCCAGCCAAGAATCAAACCAGAGAACCTGTAGCTGTCAGGCAACAATGCTACCAGTGCACCACTGCACTACAAACCTTTGCAAGGAAATATGAAGATACAGAAACCACAGATTTTATGAGGAACAGAACAAATATGAGGCAAACATCTGCAATTTTTTACAAATGGTGGGTAGGAATTCAGGTCCTTGCCACCTGCATCCAAGGTACAGGGTTCAAGCCTGAGTATTTCTACCCACCACTATGTTTTAACAAGGGCATTGTACACACACACACACACACACACACACACACACACACACTCCTTTACCTGTAAATGGGTCTGGAAGCAATAAACCAGGTCCAACTCCATTGTCTCGAAGCAGCAAATCCGTGCTCAACATAACGCTTCCCTGCAAGAGCTTTGAACTCAACTTACCTCACTCCTGATTGGTCCTGAGCTCAAATCCCTGCTTACCTCTCTCCTGATTGGTCCTGTCTGCGGCTCAAGCAGTCCGGAGCTCCTCTCTTCTGTGTGGTCATCTACCGCACGGCATCTTGGGCATCTGCGGGGCAGAAAATACCTTCTCTGCATCTGGACTGCTGACTCAGGCAGTCAGAGTTCGCACAGATTCTTGGGCATCTGCGGGGTAGTCTGAGTGTGTCCTCCCATGCATGGCAGTTCCAGTACTCGTTAAAAAAGAAAATTTTTTTTTAAAAGTTTATGTTTCGCGTTATGTATTTCTTTTATTTCTAGGTGGGAGGGCTGCAGTCCTGCAGACCGATAGCATGAGCTGCCCCTGCTATACATGTAGATCCAGGTTTGTGGTGTATTTAGTCAAATGCATGTCCTGTTCTGTGTTTTGTGTTGGTTGGACTTCAAGAGAGCTTTATAAGCCCATTTATAAACACAAGTATGCTGTTGCTATTGATAGAAACGCTTTAGCTAAATATTATAAAAGGGGTAAATGTAAGATTGGTTTTAAAATTTTGGTATTAGATGAGGTCAAAGGATATGAGAAACTTTTTAATGCTGAAGATGAGTTAAAGTCGCAAGAATATTTATGGCAGGTGAAGTTAAATGCCTGCCATTCACCTGGACTCAATAATAGAGAGGATTTTATTGCTTTTTTGAAAAAGAAAAGACTAAAGCATTAGTTATGTGGGTGGTCATCTGATTTTTGATGTGTCATGTGATTGTTCAATGTTTTAAAAGACTGGAGTAAAGGAAAGTATGTCAGTTTGAAAAAGTTTCATTAAGGCAGAAGCGCTTGCTGATTCCAGTACAAATTAACCATTTTCTTAATTACAATCATTTGCTCCCCCAACATTTCTGACTGAGTACTCTGCAGAGAATTCTTTAAATCTGCAAACTCACATGTTCCCTATTAGCTCTCTCTTTATCATCACACCGTTAGCAATTGCTAACTACCTGAGGAAAAAAAACCCTCTGAACTTTGCTTGAGGTATAAAATACCTATGCAAACATTTCCATGCAAAAATTATAAATCTTCTGGACTTTGTTGCATGAGATGTCTTCTCACCGTTTCTTTGTATATTGCACTTCCATTCTCTCTTCCCAGTCATTTCTAAAGTCTTCTGATCAATTTTATATTTATTGCAGTACTTTATATGCCCTACTAATTATCCCTTTTTAAGAGCGTCTATTCTACGCTATAATCTAAAAACTCAACCAGAGCTGGTCTTTTCACTTAGTACTTTCCGATCCCTTTCTCTTTGCCTATATTCCATCAATTCCTGATAAGAATGGCAGTATTTATCCTGCCCCCCTAACTTCCACTTAGCCTCATCCCACTCTGTTACCTTTTCCACTTAGTTATTTGTTCCCAATATCTTGGCTTCTTTGCTAATTTTATCACACAAATTCCAAGCTACCTCTTGATTATTTCCTATGACCCTACTTGCAGTTATCCCTATTGGTAAAATCTCTTTTCTCCATTCTAGTGGTGGCTTCGTTCTTATAATATATAATGTAGTACATGGAGTGTTGCGATTGCATTCTAAAATCAAAAAATGATAAACCCGTAAAGGGTTTTTGGTAGAATGAGACCTGACTGTAACAGCACTTTCAAGGGTGTATAACATTTCAAATATACCCCCAAGTAATGTTATTGTCAGGTCTCACACAATGGGCAATCTCTCACTCTGAACTGTCCCTGAACATCTTGCCTTATATTTTTGTTCTTTCAGTCTGTAAGGAATTGCAGAATTATTTAAAAGCTGTCTGGATTTTCCACCAATTATATTTACATGCTGTCTGAAAGCTGGTAAAACACTTGGCACCTTTTTTTTCGATAATTGGTTATATACAGTAGTATAGGGAGGAAATTGTTTTTGGCATTCATGTATCAAACACATAATAATATGGTTATGACTGGAGACCTGATCATAACCTTCTCTATTCTGCATGGATGTTTTTATTCTCCTTATGGCCCTGTATCCAAAATCATATTCTCTCATTATTTCTTGACCCCCCCCTCCCAATTTCATCAACATGTCTTTTCACTTTGGTTTATAACCTTCTGCTTGTGTTTTATATATATATATATATATATATATATATATATATATATATATATATATATATATATAAGCCTTAGCTACATAGCTCTAAAGAATCCCTTCAAATCTGGTAATTATAAAGCCTAATCATAAATCACTTTGTTCTAAGCGGACATACTTTTGATCTCTTCCCCTCCCAAAGAATTCCTTCAGCTTTTTATTAATTATGATTTAAAACTTCTGTGGTTGACAAAAATATGTCTGACCTGCATACAAAGCTTAAGAAACTAGAAATACGTACATTGTTTGTATCATACTATCCATAATCAAGAATCTCAGCTCCTCAGTTTTTATATTATATTTTCTTTGATCTCTTCTGACATATCTTTAGCTATCATAGCAGAAACCTATTTAATCCATAGACCTAAATAGTTAATATTTTTGTGTTCGATAGATATGGATATTGGTAAACTGATTTGTGCATGAGAAAATAGTGTACCCTGCAGCCTTTTTTAATTTTCATCTATTTTATACCCTGAAAAGACTTGAAACTTTTTTAAAATGTCCTTTTGTGGATTTGTCATGTGCAAAATAATATCTGTGATTAAAGCTAACTTTTCTTGAGTATCATACCAGCTATATCTTTGAATTTCTGAGTTCCCTATTTTCTTTGCCATTGTATCTAAAGAATTAATTAATTAACAAGGGGAAAGAGGATGCCTCTCCCTGGTTCCTCTGTTCAAACACTGCTTATCGGAGAAGAACCCTTCTACCTTAATTCTTGCCAGAGATCTTGCATATAACCTCCTAATTAACCCTAGTATTATATTAGGGAATGCAAATGGTACCATTGCTGTACTCATAAAATCCCAACTGACTCTTTTAAATAAATGCTTTAGTTGCATCTAGACCCACCAACAATAGTAATATTTTCTTACACTCTGTATCATTGTTCTATTAATGCTGTCAAATATTTGTCTCCTATTCACAAAAATATATTGATGCATATCTATCAATGCTGGCTACACATTTGCTATTCTCTTAGTCAATATAGACATTAACACTTTGAAATCGTGGTTTAAAATTGAAATGGGTCTATATGAAATCGAGTCTGATGGGTCTTTACCCTCGTTGGGTAGTACATCCACCATAGCTTTCTTCTAAAATGTTGGTATGTTCTCTCCTTTTAGTATATTGATAAACAAAATGTTTATCACTTTCTTCTCTCCCAACTTGCAAATGTCAACAGAGGTTGAGGAGAGATTATGAAATGTTGAACTAAAGTGAAGAGATTAGACACTCATATTTGTGCTAACATATCAGGCTGAGATTTTGTACATAATTTCAGATTAACCTGTGTATTATTATGCTAGGATGACTAGCTATGATATTGTAAATAAGTTCTTACATGTTGATTTATAATCTGCTTGTATCCACTGGACTTCCACCAATTAGTGTGATGTCCAGTTAATATCCTAATAGACTGCCACCAGTTAATTAATGTGACATCCAGATGATATCCCAGTGAACTGCCAACAATTAATGTGACATCTCCCACTATTCTAAGTCAATAACTAAGAGCTTCAATCCTCACTACTGACTCCAGTTTGAGACTGTCACTTAAACAGGAGTAATATTTCACAGTTTTCCCCTAAGAGCACAGCAGAAACATGCTCTAGAATCTGGGACTGGACTGAATACTTTTGTCCACCCCTAATGTAACTCCTTATTAGACACTTCAGAGAAATGTGTCCCAGTTTAAGACCTCTGATCCACTCACACTTAAATTAAATCTCACACATCCAAACACTTCTGGGAAAGCCTGACACCGATTTCCAGCTGTGTCCCTTCCCCAAAATAATACAGTAATGCTGCCACCAATCAGAGTGTCTTCATGCCTTTCTAAAGAGGTGTCCAATTATGAAAATTAAATATTAAAACAAATTGTAGCAAATGACCTAATCAGCCAGGCTTTCAGAGTGGCCTGGGAAGTTATCAAGGCAAGTATAAACACTCTCAAATCACTAAAGAAAAACACTGATTGTCCAGCCACAATTTAAGTTAATAAAATATTTAATACTGAGCAAAGTGATTAAAAATATAAAACAGTAATTCCCAATAAGCAAACAGAACTCAATTTCCAGGAAAATAAAATCAATACTGCAGGATAGCGATCCAACATTCAGAAAAACTCTAACTGATCTAGCTGATTAGTTATAATTTCCTAACTAACTAAAGATCATTGTCCCTGATCTAAACTAAATTACTACAACAGAGCAGAGGCAAGCTTACAGTTCCTGGTGAGTCCTTTTTGGGTATCCACTGCACAGTACATCTGTGATCACCTGTAACTGACAACCGACTTCTGACTACTCTTCAGCAGGCTCTTTTGTAGACTAGCCTAACTGTCAGCTGTTCCAGTTCTAATTTTCAATTCATATTTTTAAATTCAACCAGCAGCTGTTTTCTAAAAATTCCTTGCTGTCTTTCAGCTTCTGACAGTAACACATAGCAACTGTCAACTTTGTGATGACATCATCTACTGATCAGCTTAATCTGAGACAGTTTGCCTTTAGAATCTCTCTTTACAAACATGCACAGTTAGAAGTGTAAAATGACACTGTTCACTTCTTTAAAGCATTCTGGTCAAACAGAGCATAAATCAAAATGTAAGAACTTATTTTCAATATCATAGCTAGTCATGCTGGCACACAATACACACGTCAATCTGAAATTATCTACAAAAACTCAGCCAGACATGCTAGCATAAATAATAGTGCCAAATGTTTCACACCCTCCACATCTTTCTTCTAAAATGTTAGTACTTTCCCTTCTTTTATTATATTGATAAACAAAACCTCTCAGATGTTTATCACTTTCTTCCCACCCAACATGCAAATGTCAACAGGAATTCCATCTCTTCAAAGAGATTTGATTAATTATATATCCTCATATATAATCACCGGGTGGGGTTGGCATAATGGTTAAAGTGTTTACCTCACAGACAAGAGCTACAGAGTTTGATTCTCCCTAAGTAGAAATTAGCTAGGTTTAAAATGGTAAAAGAGCAGCTAGCCTAGGACTTTTCTATGAACCTATAAACCATTTTATCTCATCCCATTCCTATTGCTATTGCTTTTTGAGCCTCATCAATGCTATACTTATTCTTATTTTAAACACCTTTATTGAATTATCACTTGTGGCATAGGCAGACTTACACATCTATAAAGGTAATCAAATGATATAAAGAAGTTCACATATTTACTACCATTACATATCACATATATTTCATTTATCCTATAATCATTACATTACATAAATTACTAATTTCTTGCCCTCTCTTAAACCCCATTCCTTCTCCAAAACATTTTTATGCATGTATTATTCCCATAGTTTCCATTTTTTGCTGTAATTTACTCCTACTACTTTCCAAATACTGCACTTCCTGTTCTGTTATCCCTTACAATATGCACTACTTCTTGTACATTGCCTTAGTTCGTAGTATGCTTTAAATGCTAGATTTATTCTTGATCGCAGCTCATACATTTTGCCTCCTTTCTTTCCCTCACAAAACTTTCTTGCAGATATGGAATGAAATAGTAAACTTACCAAAAAAAAATTAGGCTCTTGTATGTGTACTCCAGCCATTCTCAGCTAAGTCACATTAAGGTCTGAAGGATGCTTGATATAAGTGTGCCTCAGGTATCACATGCTTAGTTCATTTTACTGTTGCTTCTTCTTGCGGATTTCACAAGTACATTATCATAATTCACAACACGTTTCATTTCTGTGAAAACCTATCTAGTTATGAACAGCATATATGTGTCAAAAATTTCACTTTTGCTAGTAGCATATATAGTTTCATATGTAACCATTTGAATGCTGGTAAAACAGCTGATGTATCAGTTTTGATATTGCTGGCAAACTATGTTATATGTCACTGCTTATTTTCACTTTATTCATAAAATCTTGTCACGCAGCTTTATAGTTAAATTAGTGCAACCACTAGTAAGACTTATGAAGATGTTATGATTACCGCACTCAAATTCAATGAGTTGCTTTATAGTTACAAAGCTCAACTTTCTTAGAAAGTTGAAAGGTGAGATTATCTATTTCCTCTTTCATTACTTCACATAACTTATCTGATGTTCAGATTTCTTTTCCTATGTACAATAGTTCATCAGGTTCACTGCAGGTATGGGCTGCTGTAACTGTATACAGATTTCAGTTCCTTTGCTCTTCTTCTTCTGCCATACTTTGTTGAGTGGACTCCCTTAGCTTTTTCATGTCTTTACCAATGACTTCATATAAATAATACTTCTCTTCCTCTGGAGAGCTCCTAGTTGAAGTAAATACTCACTCAGATGTTGATGTTTTCAGATGTAATGACCAAGATTTATTTTCATAAAGCTATATTTATGGTATATCCATGTACTAGCTAAAAGGAGACCAGATGTAATACATTCTCATCTAGAAGCAGGAAGTGGTGCATATTTAACTACAAATTAAGCACAGCCTGAGCTTACTATATTCTCAACTAAATTATATATATCCTTCTAAGTTCCATCTTGGAAACCTCATGACTGTCTGTATCATTGCTTGCATTATAAGTGTGCTCTTTACTTCTGTGTTTCATGTGTATATTACCTTCAGCTAAAGTTTTAGTCTGACACACTTCATTTCTTTTGTTAGTTCTTTTAATTTCACATTTACAGTTTCACTCCTTCTGCATATATCCACTGGATTTATCTAAAGTTGTTTCTGAGTCTCTCAACAGTCTGCTCCTTGCACCATAATTCTGCCTCTTGCATTATCAGTTTTAATGCTGCAGACAATTATATCTTTAATCAATGAGTAATGCAATTCATCTGCAGTCTTTTGTTCTGTTCTTTAGGTCAGTTATATAAGCATTTCTAGCTTCCTGAGTACATTGGTTTCATGTTACATGTAGATGTCTGACAAGTGGCAGATTTTTCTTGGGTTCACAGTATGCTTTAAATGCATATTTTGCAATTGCAGACTTGGCAAGTATATTAAATAATATGAAGGTTTGCTCTTTATCACAACATGTACGAATGTTGCACATTGAACTTTTTTCTTACTTTTGTGCAAATCTACTCACAGTGAGATACAACTCAAATTTCTGCATCCAAATTTTCCAGTTTTCTGACAAGTTACCATGAAGCTTGAGACATTTGTGGTTGTTAGTGGAGTCATCATCAAAACAACTGTAGAAGCTTGTGTTAACTGATGGTTCAGCAATTATGCAAAAATGATGAGAAATTAGGTAAAATGAGAATTTTAATACGAAGATGCTAATATGAACTTTGAAGATGGTAAACATGATGGTGACTAATTATAGAACAAGAGCAACATTTCAGCCATGTTGGAAAATTCTTGTTCTTGGTTAGCTAAGTGGCATATAGCAATCTAGCACTGATTATGACCAAGGAGATTTTAGATGATTAGCATGTTTGATCTCTGAGAATTCTGTCAGAGAGATAGAGTAGAGTAGAGTTTTTGCTCTCTCATCTGTCATGGGAGGGATGTGCAGAATTTCCAGCCAAAGACTAGCCCAGCTGTGTATGCATGTAAAATGTTCATTGGGTATTTGGTGGGAAAGTAGGAAAGGTATACCAAAAAGCCTTCCACAGCTTTTGGATGGCACCATACCAGGACACCATGCCCTTCTTTCTACCCATTTTGTTAATTACTTAAATTATGAGTTCTCTGTTTGCAGGCCCCTTGTCTGTGAAGGGTACACTGTACAGGTGCTTGGGAAGCTGAAGCATCTGACTGTGGGAGACTCTAGAATATGGTTAATTACAGACAGCAGTGGTGGGAACAAAAATAAAAACAAATCTCTGATTCAACAGCATTGAAATAAATATTTGCCATGGACTTTTCTTTTATTCTGGAACTGTGGAAGACATTTCTAAAGGCAGCAGAATGACAAAGTAATAAGGCATGACACTGGCTTGATTTTAACACCACAGAATGTTTACATCTGCAGCGTGAAGACTAAGCATGATATCCAAGTGTACTGCTGAGATATGAGGTATATGAGGACAAGTTATTGCACTATATTTTACACGTAGTTAGACTGGCATTTGCAGGACATTGCATTCATGATGCTTGTCCTTCTTGTTAGTGTTTTGTAGCTCCAGAGGAGATAGAATACACTAAGCTCCTCTTTCAGAGGAGGATGGAGCTTTTTTCCAGATGCAGGGATGATTATGATTAATGTAATCCTACAGATAAATTCTGTACATCATAGCAGCAGTAACTTTCATATATGGGTGATACAGTTACCGCTACACAATTATAACATCAGGTAATATACTGCAGACAAGGCAGGGTAGTAATATGCACAGCAATCAGCATATTGTGGCAGTTAATATAATTTAAGCTGAGATTTACTATGGGATGGGGCTGTAGTAACTGTAACACCCATATTTGACACCACAACACATATATAAATCCTGTGCATGTATGCTGGCATGCTATTCATCATGCAGACAGGACATGTTCAAGGGGATCCATGCACTCATTGTTGCCCTGCATGGCATGTCATTACTTCATGCCATCTGCCACAAAGTTGGACATTCAGGGCTGTTGGTCAATTCCTATGCTATGCGCATTGTCATAGACCATGAGATTCTCCACCACACAGGGTACACGTTTCACCATATTGGCCATGCATCACCTCACAAAATGCTCATGCATGTACCACTTTAAACTGGCATACCCATGTTAATTGCACATTACAACAGCCCTGTCCCATAGTAGATCTCAGCTTAAATTATATTAACTGCCACAATATGCTGATTGCTGTGCATATTACTACCCTGCCTTGTCTGCATTTGGTATGACACACTGGCATGCTGTGCCTGTTGGCCTGCTTAGGTTTTTAAAGTGTCCATATCCTATCCCTGTCACATGTGACAAACCCATATGAGCACACCCACATACATCTTCCAGTGCCTCTGATGGCCAAAAGCTGATTGTTTCCGCAGTAAGGGCACACATACTTCTCCAACACTACTGATAATATGCTACTGCACCCTTGTATGGGCATCTTCCAATAGGAACATATGAAATTCTTTGCCTAGTGATCTTTCTGGCCTCTGATATCATTACATACCTAGTAGGTGCTTAATGCACCTGCAGTCACCTAAAAAGCATACAGTGAGATGCAGACATCATAGTAATTATTTTGTTCTTTCTCACTCTCTTTCTTTGTTACTATCCCTCTTTTATGTTTTATTTTCATGTTTATTGTTTTCTTTATCTCCATTTATGTTATTTTATGCAGTTTCATGCACAAATTTGCCTGTGGTGTGACAACCATCCCTTTACCATCTTCATGCAGTGCCTTCTCATGCTACTTCTATGTCTGCTCTCCACTGAGTGGCATAGACCATGTTGTCCGGGGTGATCTGCAGGTTTCCTTGGTGGACTCTGAAGGTTGATTCCCTCCCTTCCCTCATATTTTCCCTTTTTGTGCCTTTTTAGTGTGCTCCTTTGCTTGTGTTTCCTCCTTTCTGACTTTCTTATGCTTTAATTTCTTCCCCATTTAAATTAATAAACTTAATTGGGGCCTAGATATGAGCCAGGTATTATGGTTTGCAACAATTCTTGCAAGTATGTATTCACACCCATTGTACACTCCTTTATTTGCCATCACTGTCATTTCTGTGGACAGATGTCTTACTTAGTTAATAGTCAAGGTACTAAATCCCTCCTTCTTAATTGATACCTTGGAACTCATCATACAGCTCAATTTCTCCATGGTAGAACGTTATGTGGCCATATTTGGCAGATTTCTGAATCTCATGGATAAAGCACCAGACTGATTTTTGGAGAGCAGTATGACACTTTAACTCATTACATCCAAGTGACGCAAACAGGTACATCTGCAGTTAACTCCTACTGACCCCTCTAGGTGTCAAATATTGTTTGTTCATATTTGCATCAATAATTCCAAAACCATGCTGTGTACAAGGCTGTAAAATATTTCATCTTAGGCAAACTCAATTGCATTAATATTTGACTTCTGTCTTGTATGAGTAAATAGATATTAACTGTTGTTTTTATGATATTAATTTATATAGATATAATTTTCACATTTTTCTAAATATCTCAACAATCAAGTAACACAGACAAAACTTAGCCTGATATGAAAGCTCTCAGCTAGATGAATAAAATGCTGCTGACAGTATGTGTGTGACTTGAGTGGTTGCTGAGATATTGTAAGCTGTTTACAAAATATTAGAAATGTAATAGTTACTGTGTTTACTGTGATTTATAAAATTCAGTTTAAGACCTAGAACCTAAAGAATGCTACCACTATAAAAATAGTTTGTGCTGAAGAGTTTGCCATTTATACTTCTTTCATAACCCCTATGGTTCCAGAAATATGAACATTTGTTTGAAATGTGAGGACATAATTTGATTCTGTCAAAATGCTTAGGCTCTGTCCATTGGAAGTTACAGTGCAAACTTCCTGAGCTACATTGGAGTGAATGAGTAAGAGTTGGAATAATCTGTTCTATAACATGTCTATTTACAGGTTAGTCTATTACAAATGCTAACTTAATACCAGAAAACAGTGACTGAATTGTCTAATGTAAAACTTTAGGAAAGTGAAAAAGCCTAGAAATGTTAAAAATAGTAGAAATA
Organism: Protopterus annectens; assembly: GCF_019279795.1. Classification (NCBI taxonomy): domain Eukaryota; kingdom Metazoa; phylum Chordata; order Ceratodontiformes; family Protopteridae; genus Protopterus; species Protopterus annectens. The sequence goes on along the minus strand of NC_056732.1, from coordinate 790,937,298 downwards.
AAAGAGAAAATGCAGGAAAGTACATGGCAAATAACATAGTACCTGGTAACACCATATGAGCAAGCAGAAACCACACCCTGTATAAATGCTCTAGTTATCTGTTTAAAATTCACAATGCAGACCTAACATTTAATCTATGGGTTATGTGGAGGCAATTGTCATTTTGTCAGAGTGTGCATGAAATGGAAAAAAGCATAACAACAGAGTGTTAAGATGTGGAATAAAATAAGTAGTCAGAATCTTAAGTGTGCACCCGCACTCATGTGTGTGTGTGTGTGTGTGTGTGTGTGTGTGTGTGTGTGTGTGTGTGTGTGTTCATATATGTGTGTGTGTGTAAGCACATTAAAAGTGCAGTCTGTGAATACTGTGCATGCAAAACACAATAGCAGAAATGGCCAGTGTGATTACCATTCACACACTCAGAGCAGTACAGCTGTAATTGATAGTTGAAAGGAATTTTGCTTAGAATACCTATGACTAAATACAAAATTGCATAGTTGTGCATAATGTAATATAATTGCTGAGTCTACTTATAAAGTGACTGGAATGAAAAGCTGAATATAAGCTAAAACCACTGGAAGAGATATTTTTAAGCTGTGTCTGAAAAAATAAAGTATATTGGCTACTGTCTTAGGCTGCAACTTTGCAAATAGAATTAAAGCAACCAAATATATTGGGGAGAGATGCTTATGGGATATTGGCTATGATTAAGAGTGCACATTCTCAAGATTAAAAAAGCAATTGTAGGCCATGTAAGATCAAGTTGCAGTTGCAGGAAAATCATTCTGGCACTTATAACTCATTGAAACAAGAAAATAACCAATGTTCCACAAGCACAGATCAAAGTGAGTGTTCCTTTTCTTTTTTTTTTTTGTTTTTGCATGAGGGTAAGGCACCTGCAATTTCTTCATCCTCTGAAGTGATATATGTATATATATATATATATATATATATATATATATATATATATATAGACACACACACACACACACACACACACACACACACACACACACACACACACACACACACACACACACACACACGTAAAATTCTTAATCATATAACATTACAGAAGAGAGAGATTCTCCATAACAGTGCACAACAGTCTCAAGGAATCACTTGTTTTTACTCAACATGATTGAACAAGTGATTCCTGATGGACAGATCATTAAGGAAGCAAAGAAAAGTAGTACTGTTTGAGCCTGGATAATTGACTGACGAAGGTATGAATTATAATACTAATGATACAGTACTATGAATATGTGTGTAAGAATAGCCATAGTATTAACAGAACCACAGCAGTCAAAAATAAAGTAAAATGCCAAATGTACTGCAAAGACAGCTAAATAATGTGTGTATGGTGCATAATTTAAAGAAAAAGTGGCAACATGCAGAATTCCTCAGCCAAACAGCCCAACACAGATAAAGAATGCAAGAAAAATTAGTGTGTCTTCAGTACTTCATTTCAAATACAGAGCCATAAGCTGCAGAATGCAAAATGAAAAGCAAGCACTGGTGTGGCTATGAGTGCTTGATATGTGTTCAGTTAAAATATCATATCAAGCTATCTCTAGAAGCATTTCCAGTTATTTATGCTCCTCATAGCCCAATAAGTCCCACTGCACTTAAAGTTAAAACAGAACAAGACATAGGGCCAGATTCATGAATGCCTACAATAAGTGTGCAATAAATGTACATGATCTGTATTCAAGAACACCCCTACCACATTTTATGTGCTGTTTATTCACTCAGAATGATTAAAGTGTAAATGTAGTGTACACATTGTGGTAACATTTATGATATTTAAGGTTGCAAGTAAATTAGTAGGAAAACTGAAATTAGCAGGAAGAGGGTGGGAGTAATGCTTGTGTTATCTATTCACTCAGAATGGTGTACACTTAATGTAGGCGTTAATGAATCTGGTTCTAAGTCAGATTCAGGTTTCCTTCATTTTCTTCAGTCCAGACAATTCACTGATTACAGTCTTGCAACTGGGTACTTGTTTTCCACGTGGACTGCAGCTCTAATAGCTATTAATATTAGAGAAAGATTAAGTCCAATGGCCAGTTGGAGTGAATGGGAACTTGTGAGAGTTTGACAATTAAGGTTAGAGGCAACTGGATTAGGGAGTGACTTTTCAGATGAGAGTTAGAGCATGACTGGGAGTTAGTGGATTAGGGTTAAAGAGCAGGATTTGGAATCTGGACAAGGGAATGACTACATGTTATGTGTGTGTAGTGGGATTAGGTTTAAAGAATGAATGTGAGTTTTAAATTTCTGATTAGGGATTGGGTTTGGGATTAGGTTTAGGGTGTGACTGTGTTTTCATGTGAAGGTGAATGGCTTGGATTTAGAATTAGAATTGGGAAGTAACTGGGAGTTTTAGGTTTAGGGAGTGGAGTTTAGGATTTTGGTTGGGAAGCAAGAGACAGTTTTAGAGTTAGGGTTAAGAAGATAAGTTTGGGATTAGAGTTAGAGGAAAATGTGACATTTAGGAAGAAGATATTTATGGGTACTGTAAGACAGACTTACTGGGAAATTGAATACTTGTCATTGTGAACAAGTAGCTGCAAACAAAAGTGTGAGATAAAAGCACATAATTACATGCAGTGGACCCATCCAATTCTTTTCTGTGCTTGATGTAAACTAAGGATTTTGGCAAATCAAATTTGATAAAGCAAATTCCGGACTCTACACATTCAATTTTTCTTTAGGCAAATACAAATTTGAAGACTACTTTTTGGGATGTCATCAACAGCAGAGGTGTTTCATGGTGCAGTAGTAAACATGATTGTGGGGCTGAATGTGTTGTTGCATTACAGATAACATTTCAATCTGGGTTCTACAAAACAGAAATGCAACACATCTGAATAAGCTGCCAGGTATGCTGATGTTGTTGGGCTTTAAGCTCATTAAGTAGTTGGGTATGATATGAAAACATATGATTTCAACAGGAAGTGCATCTGCTACTGACACTTTCTCTGCGCTTGATTAAGTCATCCAAAAATGAGTTATACTTCATTGATTTTCTATATACAGGAGAGTAGCCTGAAAATGTATAAAAACTGAAAAAAGTTTATTGAAGAGGGCAAGACCCCATACTTTCTACAAGTTTCAACTACATGGACAGACAACACTGAGAAATGGTGAAAATCCCATTGCAGTATACTGAAAGTTTGCACAATATAAATCTGTGTTGATATGACAAACTATGGTTGATTAAAGAAAAGCCATTGATAAACCTAACCTCATGGAGTATCAGTATGGTATTGTGGACAGAATATAAAGAAATGAGGCAGTACTGTAAAGCATGAATTGCGCAGTAGTGTAATTAGAAACAACAGTATTACATGTAATATATACAGTGTAGAAAATGGTTAAGAGCAGAAGATAAAGAGAGTTAGGTATTTAGTGTATAGTCTGAATAAAGTGCAGAAAATAGATGATAAGCAAAGTGAGGAATTGCAAAGAGATTTACACTATGCACTCTACTAAGTTAAAAGATTTTCTGTGGATGTAGAGATTTACTGTGAAAATGTTACAGGAAGAAATAAACCCATTATTGTGTACTAAAATAAAGAAAGACAATGATGAATTGTCAAAGGGACATACAAAGGAAGTCACAGGACACACACATACACACACACACACACACACACACACACACACACACACACACACGCGCGCGCGCGCGATTAATTATTGTATGACAAGAATATATGGGAAAAAAGTGAGCCTGCAGAAAGGCTTAGCTCACTGGAACCTTTAGGTTGTGACAGTGGAAGAGAAAAAAATTTGCCAAAGGAGATCATGTTTAATGTTTCAATTAATGCTTTAGGTAAGTTATATACAGACTTGCTTACAAGTTGGGTTGGTATAAGTTGTACTTATTTTACAGCTTTTATGGAAGAACAAGAGGCAGTTCTAGAAAATGTTACACATGAATTAGATATTGAAGGTATAAATGAGACAGAATAGTTACAAGCATTTATAAACAATATGGAAATAGGATGATGAGATGTTTGCAAACCAGGAAACCATTTGCCTAGTGTCAAAAAGATTGCAAGGCACTAATGAAGGTGCTACACTTAAGACTATTGTGTAATGAAAAGCTTGTTTATAAATTAAATGTATAGTGTTTAACATATGAATGTATGAAATTTAAACAGCACATACAGTTTAACTTAATTACTTTAATCATAGCAAAATTTAACCACTTGCATCAGTCATCATAATATTCACCCCTGCTCTTCAACAGACTGAATTATGACTGCAGTCCTATATGACAATGATAAAACTCTTTAAAGTCACTTATTACAAAGGGTCAAACTCAAATATGTCTTAGATGCTTAAAACCTTGCTTTCATGTACTTGATTTGGACTATGCTAGCCACTTATCAACAATGGGGATCTTACTTCCTCTTCATCCATTGATATTATCCTACTATCTCTTCCCTACTTGAACACCATTCACCACTACATCCTCTCTCTCTCTCTCTCCTGAGCTCACAGACCGTTCTTCCTTCCCTCCCCAGTCTAATAAGTCATAGTGCTGAACTTCCTAATTTTTTCAACCAGTCCATATCGTCTAAACCCATAACTTGCATATTTGTGCCTCAAATGCTTCTATGCCTTCCTGTCTCCAACTTCCCATACCTTCCTTCTCTCTCTCTCTTTCTTTTTAGTCCATCAGCTACAAGCTGGATTTCCATCCTTTCCTTCTCATCCTATTATTTCTTTCTTCTTCAAACCCAAATAAGAAATCTAAGGCATTTCTACATTTCTGCAATGCACCTTTGCCCAAACCTTTACTACCCCTCCCAAAACCCATTTCACCAGTAGGAAGAACCAACACATATACAGGTGATCTGCCTCCAAGTCTTTGCACCTGGACCATCTACCTTCCATCCATGACACCCTCTTTTTTACCTTTACAGGTATCCTGTATGATCTATGTTGCACTCACTAACAAACATTGCTCACTTACACTTCCAGCATTCTCCCACCCATCTTCCAAAAACACTACTTAATTATTCTCTCTTATAATTCCTTAACTTTTCCACAACCATTCTCACTGTCCTTACTTCTAGAAATTAATAAATGTACCCATCGTCCCTACCTTAACTTTCATCTGTTGCCTATATTCCCCTTCTAACCCCTTCCCCACCTGCCAATACTTTACTGTTCCCTTTCTTATAGCAAAAGCTTCCTTTTGCACAACTACTGATAATATTAAGACAATCAATTCAATACCGAGAGAAAATATAGAAACATGGTTATGAAGCTACGGCTTTTGAAAAAAAATTGATAATGTTAATCACAATACGTTGTTGAAAGCAGTGAAGACAGACAAGTTTTGAACTAAGCTGACAGGATTTCTCAGAGGAGTGTTCAAAAATGCCTGCATATTACCAATTGTAAAAAGAGATTTTAGAAAAGAGAAACAGATGCAATGTGGGTTGAAACAAGCATATTCCCTAACTGTGCAATAATGTGCTCTGTAAATGAACAGGATATACAAGGTAAATGTAAAAGAAATGATCAATGAAGGGTGATAGAAAATAAACAAAATAAGGTAGAACATATACTTACCTGTTAAATATGAAAGACACGTTATAGAGGAGAGATAAAGTATTATAGAATCAATTATGCTCTATTGGTCTAAATTTAAATAAAGAAAACAATAAGAAACGGGTGATGTGGTTAAAATTGATGGATTTTACTTTATGAGAAGAGACATTCACATTTTAGGTATGACTTTCAGAGCAATATATGTTTATAAAAAAAAGATGGATAGAGAGAGAGTTAAAAAAGAAATCATAACTAGGTAGAAAACTTTCACGGTTTCTTTTCATCAAAAACATGTATTGATTTAATACAGTCATTTTGCTCAATAGTTGAGGTGTATTTAGTCTTCCAGATGAATTAAAAAAATATATGTTAGAATTATGTCTTTTTTCTTTTAGGACTGAGGTTGAACCATTGTATCAAGGGACTATAAAAAGAGGTTAAAAATTATTAACCCAGCAGTTTGTTTAGAACTTATATATTTTGTATAACTATTATATATCAAATGTATTTTTTATGATTTTTACTGTACATATTTGTAATGTTTGAATTCTGAAATACATCTTAAAGAACCCATACTTTTTTTTAATCGATGTGAGACCTTTTGCATCTACCTGAGCTACCACTTCTTCAGGCCGATGGAATCACAGTTAAACATCTCATCCAAAGAATGGTATTTCAGGAGTGCAGCACCCCCTACTTCCTTATGTCAGCAATGGAAAAATTAATTTACACAGCTGATGGAAGAATAGAACCCACATTTTTCTGATCTTCCATCACCAAAGGCACTACCACTTGCTTGGCACTGACACTTACAAGATCTGTTAAAAGTTAATACCACATTTGTCAACAATGGCAGTGCATATATAGAAGCTGTAAGAGCAAGGCACACTGTGATGTTGGTTAGTAAGTCAGCAAAGCAATTGAAAATGTTTAAGTTACTAAAGAGACTGGTAACCATGCACCCATGTAATTTTTTCTAGACAAGGGATATTTAGAAGATGCCATGTTTGATGATTGATGTTCAACTGTTTACAAAAAGAGTTTGTCTTTTGCCAGGGAACAGGAATTTGAACACATTATTTAAACACATTATTATGTCCAAGATACCTACATCTGAATGACCCAGTGGAAAGAATGATACAAATAACCAAAATGATTCTAAAGAAATGTACTCCATCTAACCAGCTGGGCTGTTTGTTACTAGTCTCTATCAGAATGCAGAAATACACATTTAGAGGTTGTGAGACTTACCAATATAATTGTTAATGGGGAGGAAGCACAGAACAAGGCTTCCTACATCATTTTCTCTGCTAATTTTAGGCAGAAAGCAACCAGCAGAGGAGCATTCAATAAAAAAAAGCAATTTTATGATAAAACAGGCAAGAATCTTTTTATACTAAAGTAATGAGAATAAGGATTATTTTAGACCAGAACATGAAATGAAAAGCTGCAGTAGTTGCTCTTCATACAGCCAAGGTTTTAGTCTTATGTTGTGCAAGGGGGTGATATGCAGCTATATAGAAGAAATCACAGGCACGTAATGAAGCTGCCAGAATTGGCTGCAAAGAATTCATTAAACAGTCACAACCAGGACTTGCCAGAGATTGTAATGAAATTTTGAACGAGTGACGCCAGCTACAAAACTCATGCTGTGATTATTTTGAAACCTTTTATTCAATGATGCTAAGGTTGCTGTTTTGAGTAATGATGGACTAAAATGGGGCCATAGTTGAGATGTACTTAATTACAGTAATTGCTATGCATGCCATAGCTACTGGTAAAGAATTCACTCGGGTTTCTTAAAAAATGAATTTACTCAGGTTTCAGAACTGCAAACAGCTTATAACTGGATTTGATGCAGTAATATTTGTTGATGTGTATTAGTTGCATGACTCTGTAGTGTAGATATGTACAAATAAAATACATAATTCTACATAATTTATAAAAAGAGAAGACATTTTTTCTTATAGTAAACGGAGGATATCACATCTTAGGTATATGATGCACTCTATCTTTAACAGTGCAAGTAAGTCTGATGTGAGAGTTGTGGCAAGATGACGGCTCCTTTGTATCTCTGTGCCATGTACTCAGTGCCTCTATATGCCATCCTGATCCTGCCCTGAATAGTTAAACAAGTGCTGTCTTTAGATCTGGCACACCCCTTTTACAAAATAATATTTTCTAATATTTCTCCTCAGCAACTCACATCATACTGTCAAATTACATTCTGTTGTTCTCAAATGTCTAGTTTTATGAGCTGTAATACCCACTTGGGCTCTCTGTATACCATTAAGGTATGTGGATATTTCTGTCATGTTTCAGCCTGCTAGGGCTATAGTAAGAATCCCCTCCCAGTTTAAAGGATAAAACCTTCCAAAGGAGGAAATGCAAGCTAAGCAAAAAAAAAATGTAGATATACATAACATCTTTATTTTTTAACATTTCAGGATAGAGTAGAGAGACAATGAATACAGTGTAACACACAAGATGCTTCACCACAGACTGAATACACACATAACAGTTCTTTGTTGTGTCAGACATCTTTGATAATCAGAACCAAACAGCTATAATGTATTTTTTGTCACTTATGCTTAAAACAATGGTTTTCAAGCTAAGAAAAGGATCTTGTGTATCTACAGAACAGCCCTTTGCTAAACTGTGTCAAAATCCTTTCATAAACTATATCATACACTTTTCCTAAGTGGTTCCTAATACACAAACACTGACTGGCTGTGATTTAAGCAGTTATGATCACAAGTGCGGCTGCTTAAATAACAACTGATGCTGCTTGCAAGGACCGATTGACACATTTTCTGCTGACTATGCCTCATAGCAGTTTGTGCTCAGGGCAGTTATCCCCTTCAGTTGCCCTTGTTACAGCTTCGTCTTCTCCCACTTTTCATGACAATATATGTTCTGCTCTCTTAGTCTCCCCCCTCTTCTGATGTGGAATATTCACCAGCGTTGCTGCTTCTTAAGATCTGCTGTTCTCCTTTGTCATTACACTATTGAGATTTTTAGAATGTCATACATATGCTAGGCAGGTTTCGATAACTCTTTTTAAAGTGGGGTAATATCCTGTCATTTTCGACTCTTTCCCTTCTTCCTGTGTATCTCAGTATTCCATATGCCTTATTCGCTGCTTTCTCAGGCTACGTACTTACCTTTAGGTTCTTTGATATCATGACATCTACAGCACTTTCTTCTTTATTGCTGTTGTTAATGTTTCCTTCTCCAAACTGTGTATTCCTTTCCTAGTTTACTGACATCTAGGGGGACTATTTTTGCAATTTTTTGCACTGCATTTAAGCTGGCATATTTTCCATTACTTTATTGCCACAAATCAGTTTCTTTATTTTCCCTATATGCCCTGCCTTGGATCACTGGATTGCATAACTCCGGGTCACTAATAAGGAAAAAAAATCCTTCCAGGTATTATGACAGGTTACTTATTTTTCATTTATTGCCCAAGTTACGCACACTACGTGTAGCATATTTTTAGAGAGGCCAAGGGCCCTATTCCTATAGGATGCTTAGCCAGGCCACTGGAAATTTTGATACTGTTTTCATTAAATGCTATAAGAATATTCCCATATACATCAGTTACTACCAGCTTAAGCAGATGGGACCTTGGTTTAATGTCTCATCCAAAGAACTTCTCATCAAGGCATTGGAAAACCCTGGCTTCAGCAATGACCCATGTGGTTTCCTGTTAGCGATTATCCTTTCAGCTGAATGATTGTTTCATTGTCCTCTCCTACACCGATTTTCTACCAGCGCTGTCATTATAGCACATATTTCAAGTCTGTCTGACTTATTTACTAACCTTTTATGTGGTACTAAGTCAAATGTTTAAATCAAAGGCAGTAACTGCATTTAGAAATCATTACTGTAATTATTATTAGCAACACTCCAAAAGAAAGAAAACAAATTAATTATTTATTTATTTCCAGTTTGATAACCGGGGTGGTCCACTGGGCTCAAGGAGCCCATTTTCAGTGTAGGCCTGGGGAGAAAAGCTCTAAAATTACAAAGATACAATAAAACTACAATAAAAATATGATAAAAAGAACAATAAAATGAAGTTATGGATAATCCTACTATTATATAATATTTTAAACAAAATTGTAAGATGATACAGTGAGATGTAGCAAAAATATATAGTGCAATAAGTGGAGTATAGGAGACTTGAGGATAGTTCATACAGAACATGCTTGGTAATGAAGTTGGGTAGTGTAAAGTATGCAGAGTAGTAGGAATAAATACATAAAGTGGAGGAAGGAGAGAGGGGCAGTTGAGTAGTGAAGCAAGAGGCAATTGTTTATTAGAAAGAAGAACATATGTGAGAAAAAAGCAATAGGGGGTAATACAAAGGTGACGGAGGGTAAAGTTAGTAGAAGAGTGTTGGACACAATTTGTAGAATGTTAGAGTCATTAGTTAGTCAAATGTAATATAGGTTTAGATGGAAGAAGTATATAGGGGGAGAGAAGTACAGAAAGAAGGGTATGTATAATATTTACACTATGTAAGAAATGTCAAGGGGAAGCTGTAGGGCAGAATAGCTAAGTGAAGAAGTATTTAATGAAGAACAAGTAGAAATGAGTTTAATAGGATTAGGGGGGCAGAGAGCAATTACATTTCCAATTTTGGGAGAGATGAGAATGGAGCTGGGATTTAAAGAGTTCAAGGTTATTGGTGATTCTTAGTGAGGGGGGAAGAGAGTTCCATTTTTTTGCTAGGGAATAGGATAGCAGACACTGGCCAGCAGGACGTTTTGGTTTGTGAATAGCAAGTTGATTTTGTTGTGCAGATCTTAGGGGTCTGTGGGGAGTATAAGAAGGAAGGATGTATGCTAGAGCAGGGCATGCAGTAGGTTTAAAGATTAATTTGTGGGCTGTAGTGAGTTGGAGGTAGTTGAGGTAGTTGGGAAGCTCTAGCCATTTTAGCATGTGTAGGGAAGAGCAATGGTGGGAGTAGTGTTTAGATTTAGTAGCGAATTTGGAGATTTTGTTGTAGCAGATTTCTAGTTTTGAGGAGATGGGGGATGCAAGGTTGGTTAGAAGAGGGGCACCGTATAATAGTGATGGTAGTAAGTAGGTAGTGGCAAGAGTTTGCCTGGTAGAGGGAGAAAGGAAGTGAGAGTTTCTGTATAGTAACCCAAGTTTTTGATGTTTTTTTATATTTAATTGGACATGAGTATCGAATTTTTGGTGTTCGTCGATAGTAACACCGAGAAGTTTAGCGAAGGGGACAACTTCTATTAGGGAGTTGGCATTACTGGTAATATTGAAAGATTGTTTGTTAAGGTGCAGGTTTTTAGAGGGAGAGAAAAGTAGGATTTTGGATTTATTAGCATTAAGGGAGAGGTGGTTTTGAAACATCCAGTTCTCAGTGGCTGTAAAGGCAGATTGGGTAATTGCTTGGAGAGCAGGAAGATTCGGAGTAGAGCAGATTAAAGTAGAGCCATCTTCATACTGTACTATTTTAGTGTTGGGAATGGCTGCATGGAAATCATTAATGAATATATTGAAGAGCATTGGACCGAGTATTGAACCCTGGGGAACCCTGGTTGGGGTAGGAAGGAAGATTGAGGTACTAGTTTTCCATTTCACAGCCTGGGATCTGTCAGAAAGATAACTCTTAAACCAAGTAAGCGAATGCTGATTGAGATTGAGGTTGGACAGGTGAGTTAGAAAGTGGAAGTGAGAGACAGTGTCAAAAGCCTTGGAAAGATCTAGAAGGACAGTGGATACAATTTCTCCTGAGTCCCAAGCATGGTTTACTATGTCTAAAAATGAGAGGAGAGTGGTTATTGTACTATGGCTGGGGCGGAAGCCATGTTGAGTAGGGGTAAGGAGGTGGTTACTGATGAGGAAGGGCATAAGTTGGTGGTGGATGCATTTTTCTACAATTTTTGATATTGGGGAAAGAATGGCTATTGGACGGAAATTAGAGATGTTATTGTTTTTGCCTTCTTTGTGAAGAGGTAGGATATAGGCAGCACGCCACAATTTGGGGACATAAGATTCATGAATGGATCGGTTAATTATAATGCTAATGGGGATGGCAATGGCATCTGCAGCAAGCTTTAGAAAGTGTGAGGGGATATTGTCAGGGGCATTGGAGCAAGGCTTGAGTTTAGTAGAAGCTTTAGAAAGTGTGAGGGGATATTGTCAGGGGCATTGGAGCAAGACTTGAGTTTAGTGCAAGCTTTAGAAAGTGTGAGGGGATATTGTCAGGGGCATTGGAGCAAGGCTTGAGTTTAGTGAGAAGCTTTAGAAAGAGTGAGGGGATATTGCCAGGGGCATTGGAGCAAGGCTTGAGTTTAGTGAGAAGCTTTAGAAAGAGTGAGGGGGGTATTGTCAGGGGCATTGGAGCAAGGCTTGAGTTTGGTGAGAAGCTTTAGAAAGTGTGAGGGGATATTGCCAGGGGCATTGGAGCAAAGCTTGAGTTTGGTGAGAAGCTTTAGAAAGTGTGAGGGGATATTGCCAGGGGCATTGGAGCAAGGCTTGAGTTTGGTGAGAAGCTTTTTGATGTGAGAGATAGAGATGGGTTTTAGATGGAAAATAGGGGGAGGGGTGGGAGAGGGAGATTGAGTGGGGGAAGGGAATGTAGGGTTGAGTGGAGGGGAGGAGATATTATTGGGGAAGGTCTTCGTGAGTTCAGCTATGGAGTTGGCAAAGAAGGAGTTGAAATGGGTGGCAGTTTCTATGTCTGTTAAATTATTATCAGGACAGGGATTGTTTTTTGTACCTGGGTGCAGAAGAGAGTTTATGGAGTTCCAGAATTGTTTTGGGTTTTTTAAATGGGTAGACTGTAGTTTAATGTAGTAGGATTTTTTGTCTTTGGTAATAAGCTTTTTGGTTAGGTTATGGAGTTGCTTGTATTTGAGGAGGGTGTCAGGAAGTTTTTTCTTAATGTAAATTTTCCAAGTCTTGTCTCTTTGTTGCATAAGTGATTTAGTATCTTTAGTTAGCCATGGGGCAGAGTAAGGTTTTATACGCTTAGTTCTAGGAAGTGCTTGGGCATTTAGAATGTCTAGGAAGGTTGTATTAAAGGAATGTACGGCTTCATCTAGGGGAAGAGATTTTAGATTGTTCCAGTTGGTTTATTTAAGTGTTTCTGAGACTATAGAAGGGTTGAAGTTTTTGAGATTACAAGTACAGGTAAATTGGTGTTGATGAGGGGAGGAGTGGGTAGCTTTGAGAATGGAAGCTGGGAGATGGTCACTCATGGTGTCTGGTAGGATAGCAGAGTGAGATATCTTATTTGGGTGGGAGGCTAAGATCCAGTCCAAGGTGGACCCTGGGGAGTTGATTCTATTAGGTTTGGTAATGCCGTTTATTAGTTGAGTGAAGTTGAGTAGATTAATAGATAAAGAGGGATTATTGTTATTAATTTTGTTCCAATCTATATTCACATCTCCTAATATGTATGTCTCTAGTTTAATATTAGTTGAGGACCATAGTAGAATGTTTTCAAGAGTTGGGATATTATTTGCAGGGGGAATGTAGATGCTCATAATGCAAATACTTTTATAGTTATTCAATTTGAGTATCCCTATGACTATTTCAGCATTGCAAAATTGAGGAATGGGTTTTGGTAAGGAGTGAGGTTAAGCAGGCTGTTATAAATTAATGCTACTCCTCCTCCTTTTTTGATTTGGCAGTCACATCTGAGTGCTTGAAAGCCAGGGGGAAGGATCTTAGAGTCAGTGATGTGGGGCTTTAGCCATGTCTCAGAGAGTGATACTATGTCTGGAAGAGTATGGTTAATCCAGGCATGGAAGAGAGTTATTTTATTTTTTAAACTCAGGGTATTGATTGTAACTAGCTTAAGGAATTTGTGGTTGGAGGTATTGGGTGAGGTAAGGGAAGAAAGGATAGTAGTAGTCTGAGGACCAGGGTTGGGGTGTATGTCTCCTGCTAGGAAAAGCAGGATAGAGGAAAAAGAGACGAGGATCTTTGCATTACTTATAGTAGTTTGTGGAAAGAACATTTTTCCTTTGGGAGTATGGAGTTTAATAGAGTAGGGTAGCAGTTTGAGTTTGAAATAGTGAAATGGGTTTGGTTGAATCAGGCAGGGGGATATAGTGTGAAAGTGGGATGAGAAGGGGTGGAGCTGGTGGAGGATATTGGAGGTGGGGGAATAAGAGGGTGGAGGAAGTTTGTAAGAGGAATAAGTGGCAGAGAAAGCAGTTAGTAGGAGAAGAGCAGTAATAGAGTGGATGAAGAGAGTTTGTGGAAGTGGTGCTATCTTCATTGTTAGATTTAGGTATAAAGGGAAGTGTCAGGATGTTGTAGGGGTGTTTTAGGGTAAGAGGGAGGAGTGATAGAGAGAACAGGAAGATATAGGACAGAGCGGGAGTGAATATTTAATTGAAAGGGTTTAGGGGAGGAGAAGAGATGGGATTGGTTGGAGGTGGGGGGTGGAGTAGGGATGGATTGGTTGGAGTTGAGGGGTGAAGTAGAGATGGGATTGGTTGGAGGTAAGGGGGAGGAGAGATGTAAGTATAAATGTAGGAGTGTTGGGGGAGGGTGGAAATTGGGGGTAGTTTGCACAAAATCTTAGTTTGTCTTGGAGATTCTGTCCAGGGGATACTTTAGATACCTAGGTAAGGAGAGACACAAGCAGGGTGTGATAGGAGAATATAGTTGGTCTTTGAAGTCCAGCAGGGCCCAGCAGGAAGTAGGAAAATTAGGTAGAAGTAGTTTGCACAAATGATAAATATAAAGTTAGGCAAGGGGGAAAAAGAACGCTCAGCAGCCACACGCCAAGAAGGAGATTTAAAGAGCTAGAAAATTAGTAGATGTATCCCTAGAAATATTTCATTTGCTTAAACCAGATGCACATTTTCTACAAAATTAAAAACACATCAGTGTACAAATGTGGAATTTTATCATATCCTCCATCACACTCTTTATCTATATAAATATTAATTTAAAGTCATGCAAAGGAAAATCTATTTAATACTAAACAAAAATCTTCAGTACATTTATAATACTATTTTATTGATTTATTTATTTACATTTGTTTACTGGGAAAGTCCGACTGGGCCAGAAGCCCATTTTCAGCAGAGGCCCAGGGAGAAAAGCTCCACAGAAATATAAGCAAAATACAATAATTAGATAGTACAATAGTATACATAGGGTCTATATTAGATCAGTGAACTCTTAAAAAAGTGAAAGCTGATTGATCGACCTTATGTAAGTGAAAGCTTACAATCTTGAAATGTCCTAGGGAAAAAAATTGCTGATCCAAAACACATACACACAACACAAGCACACCAAACAAACAGAAATCCACACACATACACCTAAAATCTGACACCTAACCCTACACTAAACTATGCACACACCACTAACTATCCACTTACCTTAACTAAAACCCTAACCTTAAGGTCTGTCACTATTGCACACTCACCTCACCCGCTCCCTAACCCTAACCCACCTAAACCCGCCCTAACCCTCACGTCCACACAATTGGACACATACCTAACCCACGCCCTAACCCTAACTCACCTAACCCACCCTAACATTCACATCCACACAATCGCACACTTACCTGAATCTGACCCGTAACTTTCCACCACAGCTCTGAAAATACCGAAGCAACAGAAACGGACAACCAAATTCTATCCCTAGGAAAAACTAAACTATGCACACACCACTAACTATCCACTTACCTTAACTAAAACCCTAACCCTAAGGTCTGTCACTATCGCACACTCACCTCACCTGCTCCCTAACCCTAACTCACCTAAACCCGACCTAGCCCTCACGTCCACACAATTGCACACATACCTAACCCGCACCCTAACCCTAACTCACCTAACCCACCCTAACACTCACATCCACACAATCTCACACTTACCTGAATCTGGCCCGTAACTTTCCACCACAGCACTGAAAACACCAAAGCAACAGAAACGGACAACCAAATTCTTTCCCTAGGAAAAAATTCGGATTTCTGTTTCTTCGATATTTTGAACATTCGATTAAATAAGGTCGATCAATTAGTGTTCGCTTGTTTAAGCATTCGCTGATCTAATATAGACCCTATACATACAGTAAGATGCAGAATACACATCATCCAGTTAGTCTATACAAAGAAGTATTTAATACAGTTTTCTAGTCAATACAGGTTCAAAAAGAAAAACAAGCATTTCAGTGAAGATCACTGTGAGAAAAATAAAATTAGTACTGTATTCATATTGAATAACAGTTATGAACAAATGACATATTTCCTTATATATTTTTTGAGTAGTAATAAACACTGAGGAGAGGGAGAAAATGAGGTAAAGAGTGGACAGTGTGTTGAGAGAGTTATAGATATTTTGTAAGTCAGGTTTGGTGCAGGAGCAATGCCAGTTCTTGGATAGATGTTCAAACAGTAGTTGTTTGAAAGTAGTAGATTCAGATGTGTTTTGGAGGGTGTAGGGTCGAGAGTTCCATAATTTGGCTATCTGCAGATCTTAGACTTCATGGGCATGAGTAGGGAACAACAAGTTCCTTGAGGGATGGGCAACTGTCAGGATGGAAGATGATCCAGTAATGGAAGTAAATGGAATTATACATTTAGTCCAATCTTACGTAACATACCCAAGATATTGGTCCAGTTGCAGCAAATCTTTTGTTGAGCAAGCAGATGTAGGTGAGGTAGAACTACCTGCTCTATGCTAATAAATGTCATATGATTGTTAAAATAATTTGCAGACCTTTCACAATGTAAACAAAAAGCATTTTTTTAAGTTTTCTTTAATTTCAGACATATGTTTTATAACTTTGGATTCAACTTATGACTTGTTTCCCCATCCCATGTAAAAAAAGTATTTACACATGTATATATATATATATATCTATATATATCTACATATATATATATATATATATATATATATATATATATATATATATATATATAGATATATATATATATATATATTACAGTATGTATAAAGACTTACTAAAACTTCTCACCCATCAGCTGTCATAGAGGTGGTAGAAAATACACAGCAAGTGCTGGAGTTTTAAAGGTAATTATTTAAGACAAGTTAACAAATATTTCCTTTCTGTTATCTGCTGTGACTGCAAAGAGATTATTCCTAGGTGATCTGAAGGAGGAACTTAGAAGAAGCATTTATTATTTAAGGTACGCAGACCAGGAAAGGGGTTATTCTCTTGGAACTGCCATGACCTGTGACTGCTGCTGTTGTGAGGCTCATAGGTGAGGCTTCCCTTCTGTACACTTGTCTTTGGAGGTTCCTCCCCATCTCATCTTGCCATCCCATACTAGTGAACATGGGGAAATGAGACAGGGAAGACCTTCTCCTTGGACTGTTCAAAGTTCAGTCACTGTTTCTCTTTCATATCTTCCCACTTCTAGAATCATAGAAGTTGAAGGATAATGTTAACTCTTATTTGGGTCTCAAACCCAAGATCTCCATACTATGTTGATGTCACTTATGCTGGACTCACAAGAGCCTCTGGTTATAGAGAGTGAGAGACAGACAGAACAGAGCGAGAGAGAGTTAAAGAGACAGAGATTTTGAGTTGTTCCTTAACAGCCTTATCCTTTCAGGTAGTAAACCTACAGCATGATGATCAAGGTCAAATTGCAAACACACACACACACACACACACACACACACACACACACACACACACACACACACACACACACACACACAGACACACACACACACACACACACACACACACACACACACACACACACACACGCACACACACGCACACACACACACACACACACACACACACACACACACACACACACACACACACACACACAGACACACACACATGCCCACAAAGCCCTCTGCTTAGGTACTGCGAAAATCATAGAAGGGGAAGGATAATAGCTCTCATTTGGAACTTGAACCTAAGACTCCAGTATACTATGCTGGTGTTGCTGCTGCTGGCCCAGCAAGACACTCTGCCATACTTAGAGTATTAATCTATTTTCTTCTGCCCCACTTTTAAAATCACAGACATATGTGCAAGACGTTCCATCGATGTTAGCTTACAAAGTACTTGACAGGCATTATCTTGGGATTAGTGCTTCTGTTTTCTGTTGGTGACAGAAACAGCACTGGCACATTATTTTCATGCCTTCCTAGGGACATGCAATCAGTGGAAAGCCTGAGAACTGCTTCCTAGGAGCCAGAGTGGCATTAGCACTTGTGAGTTGTTCCTGGTGAGAGAAGGATCATGGAGACACTGATTCCTGACTGTCAATGAGTGGGTAGTGAGTGAGTTCTCCCTGACCAGCCTGCGTTTGGACCATTGTGCAGCTTACACCTCCTACACTGAGCTGTTTTATCTGATCTCCAAGTTATCTACCAGAAGAAGGCTACAATGCACCTACAGAACCATACAATATTTGGGATGAGACTGCTGATCACCAAAAGGCCTGTCGCCTGCTTCTGAGGAACCATCTTGAGATCAGTGCTATTGTTTTACTTTTCGTGAGAGAAAGAGCAAAGGGACATTGATTCTTAGGTCACCCAAGAGTCACTAGGAAAGTGGGTCTAAGCCTCCAAGGCTCACTTAGTTCTCTGCCAAACAAGGACATGTCTTGGGCATGCTTGACTCTATAGCTAAGCAGACAGACTTCACATTCACAGACTGAACAAGAAGAGGGTGACCATAGGCTGCTTGTCGAATCCAAGGATCCATCATGTCACAAGCACCCTAATGTCCTTTAAATCAGACAAGTATGACTGTGACATAGTGGTGGCTCATGTGATAGTGAATGACCTGAGGCACTCTGCCCAGTGGGACATGTAGAGGGACATGATGGAACTTACTATGCTTGTGTTAGAGGCAAGAAAGTCACTGTTCTTGAACGGTATCTTGCCTTCACCAAGAATGATGCCTAGTTATTAAGACAAAATAATTATCTTTTATAAACGGATAAGTATCTGATGCCATTTTAAGAGGATCCTGTATGTGTCAGCCTGTGATGAGATGGTGGATAATATTTCCTACTTTACCTGCGATGGCTTACACTACTTAAATCAAAGCTTCTGTATATGGGATAAAGCCTTTGCTGCCCCTATGGTGCCTTTTTTAGGCAAACTCTCCCTACTGAACATTCCTACCTAGCAAAGAAAACCAAAATTCTGACAAACATCATGGTGGTACTACTCAGTGCTAAGAGTCTAAATAGAAAGATGCTATAAATTGAGGCCTTCCTGCAATTCAGCACATTCATATTTGTGTAGGTACTGAGACATGGCTTAAGTGCAATGACACTGCTCCCTCTGTACCAGGGTTTAGCAGCTATCATGACTTCAGGACCTCATGTAATAGGTGTAAGGGAGTATCTGCATTTGTCAAAAAAATGATCTTCTCATGTTTAACCACCCACCCAACCTAAGGGTGAGGCTTCTGGGGATCTATATCATCCTCAACAAATCCAAAAATGACTTCATTGCTAACTACAGATCATTATCAGTGTGTCATAAAGATAACTGAAATTACCTTAATACCATTGAAGGATTAAATATCAAACCAACTACCATTTTGTTACAGGGCTTCCATTACCCAAACATTGATTTGCACGGTTATACCTCTAAAAATGTATGTGCTCAGTGTTTCCTAGACTTTGGTAATGCCAATGCACTGGAGCACAAAAGGCTGTAATATCCTTGGCCTGGTATTCACCAACCTTGCCCCGACCTGTACCCCACCATGTTTCTCTCATCCCCAGTTAAATCCGACCACAAATCAGTTAACTTCTCTGTCAGGCTTAATGGTACCACTCCACCATCAAATTGAACTAGTTTTAGGGACTTCTTCATGGCAAACCTACTTCAGCTTACAGAAGACCAGCACAAAATTCCCAACTATACCCCACAAATTGTCTCAACAGAGAGGGTTGTCACATTTACCTGAAATTTTAACAGCATCTTAACAACTGCATACAAAAGTCTTTTCCCGTCTGCACTAAATTTAATAATAAGTTCAGGAATAAGCCTGATAGAACTGCTGTATAAATAAACTAACAAAAGAAGGAAAATAATAAAATGATGTGAGAAATCCCCTTACCCTTACCTTAAGACCACAAAGAAACATGACAACAAGGAACTTAAGAGCACTATTAGCAAATGTAGAGTCCAAACTTAAGGTTACTATAGATACTCAAAGAATCTACAAATATGCTACAGTTCCATCAGGAAATTAAGGAATAATGTTCAACAATGCATTGAACTAGTCCATAATAATATCACAAATTTAAACTCAGATGCTATAGACAATATACTAGCAGACACTAGCTTTACCCAAACTGCCTAAATTGTTGTGCCGACTATCCCTAAAAATTTAGTTTTTCCTTGTAATCAGCTTGGATTGAGACTAGAATCCCTGTCAAGGGCTTAAAATAATGTTTCTATGGGACCAGATAACTTTGCAGGCTGCATTCTCACTAGTGCCAAGAGCACACTCTCCAACTCTGCTTAAACTGTTCAACTTTAGCCTAGCCGCAGGGTTTCTTCCTCATGCCTGGAGAACAGCCACTGCGACTCTCTTATAGAAAGATGGCCTCTCTACAGATCCAGATAATTATATGACATCAACCTCACCAGCCTTATATGCAAAGCCATGGAGCATATCACAGCTGATTTATGTAGCCACAGGCAACTTAACTGATCTAGACCACAGTCAGTTTGCTTTTGCAAAGGGTAGATCCTGTCTCCTGAATATAACAAACGTCTTTGAGGCTGTAGACAGTAGTCACTCTTCTTCCACATTCAATCTTGACCTTGCCAATGCTTTTGACAGTATTCCCTATGCTGATATTATTGAAAAGTTAGACAAATTTAATGTAAGCCCCTACTTTGTCCACATTGGATTGCAAACTGGTTATGCAACAGCTGTCAAGTAGTGGAAGCTGATGATTTCTGAATGTAAAAGTTTAACCAGTTACATACCACATGGACCAGTGCTGGGACCACTGTTTGGCATTGATTTTTCAGACATCCAACCCAATATTCCCTGAAGCATAGTTGAACAAGTTTGCTGATGACTGCAAGCTGCTCACTGTTATCTGCTCAACTCCTTATACTAAACTGCTACAAAACATGCTGGAATATATACACACCTGGTGTACTGAAAATGGGCTCACACTAAATGCAAAAAAATGCAACATAGAAACGTTCAGCCAAAAAGCTGTTAAGACCTTATATGTTATAAATGGTATTCATCTTCAAACAGATATAAATCTGGGTACTTCTGTAGATAGCTCTTTATCATTCAATTATCATGTTTCCACCATAGTCAGGAAAACTTTCTATCTGGGCTGAACTTCTGAGCAAGTCTCCATAAATGTGCATATGGCTAGTTGTGTTATGGTTCCTCTCATCATTTGCCTAGCATTGTTCCTATGTTACTATGTTCATCTCAAAGAGAACATCCCCTCTGGTCCACTGGGAGGACTGCAGCATCAGCCTTTGTACTTTCATCTTATTGCTTCATGAAAAGAAGTCTGCATCTGTGGTACATTGAACATGCCTGAATCTCTAAGCAGTTGCTAATGTTGCAAGCCTGTAACTGAATGCTAAGTTCAGTTACAGGCTTGCTGTTCCTGAACTGTTTGAAAGTTTCTGTGAGGCCATTTTTGCTTGGGCTGAAGGAGGGTCTCTCTGTTGATCAGTGGCAGTGACTAACATTGAGCAGCTTCCTGCCCCGTAGAGGTGGTTACTGACTTGAAACTGTAGTTTTATTTTCCCTTTTGGGTCTATTCCTGCTTCTTTCCAGCCCCTGCTATCAAGCATGCTTTAACGTGCTTTAGCGCGATTTAGCGCGGAGTTGCCACTAGAGCAGCATCGGGCAGCGCCGGTTAAACAAGGTTAAACTCTTTCTGGCTCCAGAAAGTCTGTTCTTCAATTTTTCCCTTAGAACTGCTCTGTTAGGAACCTAAACAGTTTACACCTACACTAAAAAGTGCAGCACTTGTTCCAAATAGCTTTTTCTTCTCAAAAAGCTCAGCACTTGTCTTATAAGCATATCCCTTGTCTTATAAGCATTCTCTTTGCAGGTCAAGAACTCCTATATTATACAAATCTCTCACTAGCAAAACCCCCCAGGAGTGCCCACTTCCCTGCTAAGCCCACTACTTTTCTGTCTCATACCAGCTCATAATTCTTTCTAGCATGTCGAAGGGTCAGATGCTGGCGTCCTCTCCTGCCCATTTGGTGAATCTGGGAATTCTGAGACAATGTTACAATTGCCTCATGTACACGGACAACCCTCTCCTCCTCCCACGTAACACTAACACTTGTGAGAGATGCAGCTATTTAGCCAGACTGGAGGCTGAGCTCTCTCAACTCAGGACTGGCAAGACCAGGCAGGAGGAGAAGGCAACTACACACACCACAATACCAGTCTCACATAACTCAACCACACCACTGAATCAAACACATAAACACACTAAGACATACTCGGAGGCTCTGAGTAAAAATTTACCTAAACAGCAGAGGCCTCCAAAGCAGACACCCAAGCAACTGCAAACTCAATACACCACACAAACAACACATAAACAACAAAATCAGTGTGCAAAGCAGTCACTGCCCTTAAGGCCAAATACAACACCAAACATACTTGTCATAGGTGACTCCATAGTCAGACACACTGACGTCCCGCTCACCAGACTGAGTAAGGAGAAGGTCACAGTAAGCTGCCTGTCGGGCGCTAGAATCCGCCACATAACACAAGCACTCAGGTCTCTCAACAGCAGGTACAAGTACGACTCAGTCATTGTCCACGCTGGTGTCAACGACCTGAGACGTACCTCCTTGGACTACATGAAAAGAGACATTGAGGAGCTCTCTGATTATGTAGCCCAGGCAGGTATGACCCTGACCTTGAGTAGTATCCTACCTTCACCTAGAATGATGCCACAATACAGTGATAAGATGATCAGCTTTAATAATTGGCTTAAATTCTGGTGTCATTCAAAGGGGATCCAATGTCTGTCTGCCTGGGATGACATGCTGGACAAGCCACGCTGCTTCTGCAAGGGACGGCTTGCACCTGTCACCCTAGGCTTCCGGATATTGGCAAAGGCTCTTGTCACCCCATAGTGCCTTTTTAGGCAAGGCTCAAATTCTAAACCTACCACCCTAGAACACAAAAAGTAAAAAAGTAAGGGTAATGCTGCTCAATGCCAGAAGTCTCAATCTCAAGATGCACGCACTCGAGGCCCTTCTCAGTATGGAGAACATCGATGTCTGTGCTGTGACAGAAACCTGGTTCAAGGCTCCTGAGAGCACCCCAGCACTAGCAGGTTTCACCTCATATCATGCGTTCCGCCCCAAAATCCGGACAACACCAAGAAAGGAGGGGTGTCCATATTCATAAAGGACACCCACACCTCAAGGTTGGTGGCAATGCACGATGCATCGGAGACCATCCAGGTGCAATTAACCATAGGCAAGACTGCTCTGCAATTTGTAGCATGTTACAGGCCACCCGCTCAAACTCAGGAACCTCACATGGCCTTCCTGAAAACAATGGAGGGGATAAATGTATCTCCAAACACCATCATACTAGGTGACTTCAACTACCCTAATATAGACTGGGAACACTACTCAAGCCCAAACACTCTAGCCCAAAGGTTCCTGGAGTTCATAAACTCAAATGCCATGGAACAACTAGTCACCATCCCCACAAGAGGAGAAAACATACTTGATCTCATCATCACGAACATGGGATCACAATGTTCAACACCGGAAGTATACCCCTCACTGGTGAGATCAGATCATAAACGAATCTCGCTGGAGGTCCTCATCCCGCCCCCACCTGAAATAAAAAAGACCACAGTGAAAAACTTCTCAAAAGCCGACTTCACACTTCTAAAAACTAGTGTGGTCTCCTTTAAGGCCCCTGAGCCAGTGGTAAACATTACTCAAACCGCTGAATCACTTACAAATGCCTTCTACCAGCACCTACAGGACTGCATGGATCAGGCAATCCCAAACAAAACTAAGACTCTTTGTACCAAAGGCAAGCGTCCAATCTGGTGGACCCCAGCCATAAACAAGCTCTACAACAAAAGGAGGAAGCTACTACAAGATAGAGCAAAATCCTTGAAAGGTAAGACACCTTTGATCATTATAAGTAAAAACTAAGAGCTCATAAAATCATCCAAGGCAAATTTTGAGAGAAAAATCGCCAAGGACTCAAAAGACAATCATAAGGCCTTCTTTAGCTATGTTAGAAACCTAGGAGGAAACTCCCAGATATGCTCAGAATTAGTTCAAAATGATGTGAAGATTACTGAACCTACACACATTGCCAACATACTGGCTGACAGGTTCAGTGCAAACTTCTCCCTCCCCCAAAAGGAAAGATATCTATACCAGAGGATTGTAGCCCCCAAACATCTCCAACGCCCAGGTGAGAACTGCTCTCTCCAAAGCAAAAACACAGCATCCATGGGACCTGATGGTGTCCCCGGCTGTGTGCTCCATGAACTCAATGAGGAATTAAACCCGCAGTTAGGACAGCTGTTTAATCTTAGCCTCACCTCAGGATACGTACCCAAGGAGTGGCGCACGCGACTGTGGTCCCACTTCACAAGGGCGGTGCCTCCACCGACCCTGGAAATTACCATCCCATTAGCTTGACAAGCCTTATCTGCAAAGCCATGGAGAGGATCATAATGGAACTCATAAATAAAGACATAGGGAACTTGCAGACTTTGGATCCAACCCAGTTTGGCTTTGTCAAAGGCAGATCATGCCTTTTAAACTTGGTTGACTTTTTCGAGACAGTCACCAAGGCCATTGATGAGGGAAAGGCAGTCCATACAGCCTACCTTGACCTGGCAAAGGCCTTTGACACAATACCCCACTCAGGTATCATCGAAAAACTCATCAGCTTGAATGTAAACCCATACATCACAAGATGGGTTGCAAACTGGCTAAGTGACAGAACCCACAGGGTCAGAGTTGCTGGAGCCATGTCAGACTCAAAGCCTGTCACAAGTGGTGTCCCACATGGCTCAGTCCTGGGTCCACTCTTGTTTGGCATCTACTTTTCTGAAGTACAAGCAAACACAGGAGGGTTATGGCTGACAAAGTTTGCAGATGACTGCAAACTGGGCGCCATAGTCGAAAACACATCTGACACAGATATCCTTCAGAAGGGCCTCACAGAAACGGATAACTGGTGCCAGAGCCATGGCCTAAAGTTAAATGCCAAGAAATGCATAGTCATACCCTTCGGGAAAAACAAGGTTACTCCTAGCTACCATATAGGTGGCAATCCACTGAGCACAGAAGAAGTCATCAGGGATCTGGGGACCCAGGTTGACAGTAGCCTTTCGTTTGACACTCATGTTGCTAAAGTAGTTAGGAAAACCTTCTACATTGCCCACCTTATCATGAAGGGATTCACATCTAGATCAAGGGAGGTCATCGTCCCCCTGTACTCATCACTCATTAGACCTATGATTGAGTACAATGCCCCATTCGGAATGTATCTGACCCGACACCTGCAGCAGCTGGAAAGGCCCCAAAAGTTCCTCACCAAAAGGATAAAGGGTCTCAAAATATGTCTTATGCTGCCCGACTGAAAGAACTCCAGCTCTATTCAGTCTCATACCGCTTGCTCAGAGGTGACCTGTGCCTGACATATAAGGCCATGTCAAACCCTGATTTGATGAATATGCTTCACCTCAAAAAATCTAGATCCCTCAGAACCACAAGGGCGGGAGACTTAAACCTTGACACGGTTATTAATAGAACGTGCTGGAGGGACAGATTCATCACCCAGAGACTCCGTATGCTGTGGAACAAAATCCCGGTACATGTGAGGCAGAGCACCTCGCTGGCCTTGTTCAAGAGGAATCTTGACCAATGGATGGGGGATCGCAGATATACCCCAGGGATTACTTCAGTGTCACTGCTTGACAGAGGCACAGCAAAATAATAGGCATAGTTTTATTCAAACTAAAGGGGTGGCGAAAGCCAAATAACTATGGGCTAGGCTTATAAATGCCCTTGGGCAGATAGCCTAGTATGAACCTATGAACCTATGTCATAGTTGCAGTAAGGGAAGATAAGTGAATCATAAAAAGAAAATGCCTGGACTCCCCCAATAGATGACAGCACCTGTCAAGTCACCTGACCCTAATTCCCCCAGTAGATGACAGCACCTGCCAAAGCACCTGACCCTAATTCCCCCAAAAGATGACAGCACCGGCCAAGTCAACTGACCCTAGTTCCCCCAATAGATGACAGCACCTGTCAAGGCACCTGACCCTAATTCCTCCAGTAGATGACAGCACCTGCCAAAGCACCTGACCCTAATTCCCCCAGTAGATGACAGTTGCCTTTGAGGGGAATGAATAGGCTGTTTGGCTTTTGTTCTGAGCAGGAATGAATGGGTGAATGCCATCTCCAAGAGGGCTTGATTGTCTATGGGGATTAGAATCCCCCCAAAATAAAAAAAAATAAGGACAGGATTTAATTGTGCCTTAATTACTCTTCTTATAAGCCTCAGTAAGTTCCAGTGAAAAGTTGTATCCATTCTAAAGACTAATTATATGCTGGTAGAGAATTTCACTTTACTTGACATCTAACAGTACTACAAGAAAGTGTTCTTTTAGACAATAATATACATAACTACTTATGGGAGTAGTGAGTAAAAGTACTCAAGTTACCATAATTATATATTTTTGCTTCTTGTTTTCCATTATGGTTATTAAGAAATTATCTCATCTCAAGAACCTTTCTGAAATGTTAATTTACTACCTTTTTTAATAACTTGTCTGACTAAAATTCTCTTTAACGGCTGTCAAAACCATCAGAAAAATTTTTGTCTGAGGTACAAATTCCACTGACTCACTGCTATTGTGCCTAGTGAATGTTAAATTTTATAACAGGAAGATGGTCACTGCATTTCTTCCTATGTAACAAAGCACAACATTTTTATTTATTTATTTGACATTTGTTAACTGGGAATGTCTGACTGAGCTAGAGCCCTGTTTCAGTGGAGGCCCGGGGAGAAAAGCTCCACAATAACACACTAAAAGGTTACATAAGTAGTATTCTATGAGAACAGTGCAGACTATATAGAGTGAAGTACACACATTAGTTACATAAAGTGGCATCTGATGAGAACATACAGAGCATGTTGTTGTGTCTTTCGGCTTTTCCCGTTTAGGGGTCACCACAGCGGAACCCCAGTCTGCTAATGATTGGCAGTAGATTTTTACGTGCCGTGTTGCCGGCCCTGACGTACAGCCTTCAATGAAGGTACGCCCATTCCCACATGTCTCCACACAGAAGACACTCTAGCTGAGAATCGAACAGGACAACATCCATGTAAAAAAAGAAAAATACATGCAGTTGACAAACTAGTTACAAGTTGTTTTCATAATAGATTGGATATACAATAAAGAAAAATGATAAGCTTTAATACTCAAAGTTGGGGGGATAACAAGTAAGAATACAAGTTAGGTGAAGAAGTAGAGAGGGCAGTTAGCTCAAGGTGAATTAGTATGTGAAAGAGATGGTAGCAGTGGTAATGTAGTTCTAAGGTAGGAGGGAAGGTCAGAGTGAGTAGGAATGGGGGTGTTGTTAGGGAGGAGAGTTTATGGTGGGTTTTGGTGTTCAGGTTCCTCCCATTTAACCAAAGTGCCTTAAAAATGATATGCTAGTTGAATCATAACTTATTCACTTTTTAAGACTGAGGTAAAACTTTACAAAAAAGTAAACAAAATCATAAAACCATTATGTATTATAGCAATAACCCATGCCTGGGTGTGGGTAATGCTGGATTTACCCACGGTTGGTGTGGTTTGGTCACGAGGGAGAAGCCCGAGTGACCAAACAAAGCCAACCGTGGGTAAATCCAGCATTACCCACACCCAGAAGTGGGTTATTGCTATTATACAATGACATTATTTACGAAAAAAAATAATTACTTTTCTTAAATAATGGCATTGTATAATGCCACCTTGCTGCCCTTCCGCAGCTGTCTGGTATTCTGCAGCAGTTCTGATGGACTGCGCATGCATATGCCTATGCAGTACATCAGAACTGTGAGCAAAAGAAACTGAGAAAGCAAGATCTCCATTGCTTTTTACAAACTGTTTTCGCTATGTTAAATGGGTTTAACATAGCGAGACAGCTTTAAACAAACAACGGAGAATCTCCGTTGCTTTTTTTAAAGCTGTCTCGGTATGTTAAACCCATTTAACATAGCGAGACAGTTTTGAAAAAAGCAACGGAGAAAGCAAGATCTCCATTGCTTTTTACAAACTGTTTTCGCTATGTTAAATGGATTTAACATAGCAAGACAGTTTTGAAAAAAGCAACAGAGAAAGCAAGATCTCCATTGCTTTTTACAAACTGTCTCGCTATGTTAAAGGAGTTTAACATAGCGAGACAGCTTTAAAAAGGCAACAGAGAATCTCCATTGTTTTTTTAAAGCTGTCTCACTATGTTAAATTCATTTAACATA
Organism: Protopterus annectens; assembly: GCF_019279795.1. Taxonomy (NCBI): domain Eukaryota; kingdom Metazoa; phylum Chordata; order Ceratodontiformes; family Protopteridae; genus Protopterus; species Protopterus annectens. The sequence goes on along the minus strand of NC_056732.1, from coordinate 790,909,230 downwards.
GCAAAACAGTGAGAAAAAAAGAGTTATACCTTTTTCCATTACTATAACTCTGATTTACAACGTGCACACTGACCAATCAGCGTGCATGTTTTTGAATATTAAAGGGGGGAGTTGTGTAATATTATAGCAATAACCCACGTCTGAGTGTGGGTAATGCGGGATTTACCCATGGTCAGTGGCGGCTGGTGACTTCAAATCACAGGGGGGCTGCAGGAGACGCTGAATGGGTGGGGTCAAAGGGAAGGGGTGTGGTCAACCATAAAGGGGAGGAGCTATGCACAAAACCACAAAAAACTAACTTTAATTAAATACGCTGCCCTGGGTGGCAAACCATCATTATGAAAGTCCAATCAAGACAAAAATAAGTGTAGAAGAATAAAAATATTTCAATGCATTGGCTGCATGACAGCTTACTTAATATCTAGATGGAAACAAAAGGTTGTGAGGCATGAAAAAATAAATTACTTTTTAAATACATTACTGGAATGCCAGTCAAAATCAAGTATAAGAAAAACCAGAAGCACTCAACTCAAACCACTTCTCCTTGCACTGCAGTTCTAATTATAATATATTCAGCTTTATTAAAGTACCAAGCAACATGCTGAAAGTAGAAATCTATGTGATGCCCCCACTTGTAAAAATGTTTCTTATCCAAAAAGACCTGCTGCCTGACAACTTGTTTCATGGGGAAAACATGATAAAAGTAAAAATGAAAAGCAAACAAGAAACAAGCTCAAGATACATTGCTTAAAGGATTACTGTACAGGTTATGGACCACACATGATTGGCATTCTGTTTAGTTTACGGGTAAAGTCTGTAGAGATGACTGGAAGTCTCCAACAAGTGTAATGAGCTTTTTAAAATAATGGAATCCTGTCCTTTAATACCCAAGGCTTATACATTATCTAGTCAAGTATTCTCTGCATGGCAACTACAGAAAGGCTTTCAATGTTGGCAATTCTTTAACAGTATGCTTATTAAAGCTTACTTGCATCTTACGATCTCAGACAAGCTTACCTTATGGTCATTAAAGCATTGCTACTTAAACACAGAGCAGCAGGCACTTTGAGTAATAAGCATAAATCTGAGTAATAAGCATAAATCAACAGTACAAAAATATGACAGAAACCAGACCATTCTGCAAAATCAAGGACAGATGAAAACCCACTGTAGTACTTATGCAGTGTGTCCTCCCCATCCAAGGTAGATACAACTACTCCTTGCCTTGCTTGGACACATCCAGAGTCACTACATGGGGGAGTGGGGTGCAACAAGCATGTCACAATTTGAAATCTCTCTGGCTGACTGTGATGGCCCTGACACATTTGTCATACCTCTCAACCTCAAGAGCAAGAAATCTGGACAAAGCCATACACAGAAGTGGGACAAAGGCACAACAAAATAAGGACAATTTTTAAATATTGTTCTAATAAACTTAGAAAGATAATAGAATAGGTCTTGCATTAGTATGAATTTTCTGAAGGGTATAAAATCTGAACCTCAAATGTCTGTCATTTTCTAACTCCAGTCTTTAGTGATTTGTCACTAATTTGCCAAAAAACACAATTTTATGAAAAATGGACCAAAAATGTGATGCAAAAATATAAAATAGACACACAATACAGCTTCTACCTGTCAAAGAAGGGACACTTTAATATTAGTACTGCTACCTTGAGCAGCTGACAAAATAAAATAATCTACATGCATTTCAAGTAATCTATAACTTTGATTATTACAGTTATTTCTTAATTGTAAACCCTCCATGTTTTCTTCCAAAATTGCTATTTTATGGAGGGATTATTAGGGGGAAGAGCAACATTTTGAGCCAAAAATTGGGGATAGTTGAGAGGTTGGCTATGCCTAATTCTATAAAGCAATTTATTTGCATGTACCTCTCAACCTGTTAATGCAGTAAATCTGAACAAGGCCAAATATATTGGCGGCACATATAAACAGTACTAAAAATTGCTCTTGTATAAACTGAGACAGTTGATAGAACGGCTCTTACTTTAACATGCATTTTTATGAAGGTTATGAAGTCTGAAACTTATTATTTAGTGACTTCTGGCAAATCATTTAGGAATTAAAACTACAAATTTTATGAACAACAAACCAAAAATAAGAAGCAAAAATCTATTCATTCTTTGAAAATCTGGACAGTTGGGAGGTATAGTTCAGCTGGGCCTGTCTGAGTTTGCTGCCCTTCCCCCCCTGACAAAATAATGGTTGAACTGGAGCCTCTGGAGCCATTCCAATTAACCATTACTTGGCTATTTCACTCCATTTACCATAAACACTAATGTGCATACTGCTTTACTTCAATGATTGGACTTCATTTGAAAGTTTTATTTTGTATTTTACAGCACAAACATTAAGTCATCTGTTAAACAAAGCAATGCAGTCTCACAATGAAAACTTAGCATTAAAACTTCTCTGCCCTTGAAACTCACATTCATTGAAACAGCATTGAAACCCGCATTCAAAGAAAATACATTTTGCCAGTGGCAGATAAAGATTAATTTTGGGCTGTTTTCGAATCATAGGCCCCTTGCATATGAAACATACATGTGCTCTTTGATACACCTTCCTCATTGTACTAAAATTATATTCCTTGTACAATACAGTACACTTGTTAGAGGGTGTTTTAAATTTGTTTTGAACTTTTTTCCAGTAAGCAATGAAACAAAACATATGCACCCATAATGGCAAAACTGCCCAGTTGAGAACATTTATCATAAAAAAGTCTATTCAGACTTCCACAGTCCACCATTATTAGTAAATATACACAATTCTACAGTCCACCATTATTAGTAAATATGCACAATTCCACAGTCCACCATTATTAGTAAATATGCACAATTCTACAGTCCACCATTATCAGTAAATATGCACAATTCTACAGTGCACCTTTATCAGTAAATATGCACAATTCCACAGTCCATATTCAGTGAATTCAGTTCTTGCCATAGCTGTCAACCTTAGCACAAAAACCTGGACGAAGCCAATAATGGGCGAATACAGTCCCAAAAATAGGGACAAATTTAAAATATTCATCTTATAAACTTAGAAAATTGCTAGAAAAAAGGTTGTGCTACTATGTATTCTGAAGAACATGAAGTTTGAAATTCAAATGCCGGTCAATTTTACTGCGGACAGAACAAAAACAATTTTCAGCAGAGACGCAGGGATTAATACTGCAGACACGTCTTTGTAAAATGGCAGGGCACCAGAGCAAATCCACACAAACACAGGGAGGAGATGCAGACTCCACACAGAAGCCACCCCAACCAAGAATCAAACCAGAAAATCTATAGCTGTGAGGCAACAATACTACCACTGCACCATCAAATCTGCAAGGAATTAAACATTCAGAAACCTGAAGTCTGAAATTCAAATGCCGGTCAATTTTACTGCAGACAGAACAAAACAATTTTCAGCAGAGACGCAGGGATTAATACTGCAGACACGTCTTTGTAAAATGGCAGGGCACCAGAGCAAATCCACACAAACACAGGGAGGAGATGCAGACTCCACACAGAAGCCACCCCAACCAAGAATCAAACCAGAAAACCTATAGCTGTGAGGCAACAATACTACCACTGCACCATCAAATCTGCAAGGAATTAAGCATTCAGAAACCTGAAGTCTGAAATTCAAATGCCGGTCAATTTTACTGCGGACAGAACAAAAACAATTTTCAGCAGAGACGCAGGAATTAATACTGCAGACACGTCTTTGTAAAATGGCAGGGCACCAGAGGAAATCCACACAAACGCAGGGAGGAGATGCAGACTCCACACAGAAGCCACCCCAACCAAGAATCAAACCAGAAAACCTATAGCTGTGAAGCAACAATACTACCACTGCACCATCAAATCTGCAAGGAATTAAACATTCAGAAACCTGAAGTCTGAAATTCAAATGCCTGTCAATTTTATTTAACATTTGTTAATCAGGACAGTCTGACTTGGAACAAAAAAAAAATTTTCAGCAGAGGCCCAGGAAGAAATAATGCAGACATGTCTTTGTAACATGGGAGGACACAAAAGCAAACCCACACAAACACAGGGAGAAGATACGGACCCCAGCCAAGAATCAAACCTGAGAACCTGCAGCTGTGAGGCAACAATGCTACTACTACACCATCAAATATCAAGCATTGCAATATTTACAAACCACAGATATTATGAGGAACAGCTCAGATCAAATATGAGGCAAAAATCTGCAATTTTTTTACAAATGGTGGTGGGTAGGGAACTCAAGTCTTTAACACCTGCATACAGGGTACAGGGTTCAAGCCTGAGGTATTCCCTACCATACCACCATGAGCACCTGGGGCATACACACACACACACACCTCCAGTTACAAGCACCAGCTAACACATACACAACTCCAGTTACAAGCACCAGCTAACACATACACAACTCCAGTTACAAGCACCAGCTAACACATACACAACTCCAGTTACAAGCACCAGCTAACACATACACAACTCCAGTTACAAGCACCAGCTAACACATACACAACTCCAGTTACAAGCACCAACACATAAAGTAAAATGCACCATACACTTACCTGTCTGTTCTCCATACCATATCCTGCCCGCGCAATACTCACAAAGACCCGCGAGATCCCAGTAAAGCTCCTTCCCGATGACGAGATCCCAAGCTCCCTCCCGAGACTGTTCTGGCTGTTGCTGCTGCAGTCCGGATGCGATGTATCCTCCCAGTGTGTCTGTGCACTTTAAAAGTGCACAGACGTCTCCTTGCGTCCCTCTATGGGTCCTGCCGGACTGCCTTGAGCATGCGCATAGACCGACGGTAGTCGGGACTACTGCGCATGCGCAAAGTCCGCGAAAATTTAAAAAAATACTTTTTTTTGTTTTCTTTTTTTTTTTGTTTTCTTTTTTAATTTGAGGGGGCTGCAGTCCGGCAGCCCGATGCCACCAGCCGCCCCTGCTCATGGTTGGCGTGGTTTGGTCCCGAGGGTGAAGCCCGAGGGACCAAACAAAGACAACCGTGGGTAAATCCCGCATTACCCACACACAGAAGTGGGTTATTGCTCTTATACTATGACATTATTTAAGAAAAGAAACAATTACTTTTCTTAAATAATGGCATTGTATAATGCCTCTTTGCTGCCCTTCCGCAGCTGTCTGGCATCCGCGGCAGTTCTGATGTACTGCGCATGCCTACGCAGTACATCAGAGCTGTGGCCAAAAGCAACGGAGAAAGCAAGATCTCCATTGTTTTTTACTGTTTCGCTATGTTAAATGGGTTTAACATAGCGAGACAGCTTTAAAATGAGCAACAGAGATCTCCATTGCTTATTTTAAAGCTGTCTCACTATGTTAAACCCATTTAACATAGTGAGACAGGTTTAAAAAAAAAAGCAACGGAGAAAGCAAGATCTCCGTTGCTTTTTTACTGTTTCGCTATGTTAAATGGGTTTAACATAGCGAGACAGCTTTAAAATAAGCAAAGGAGATCTCTGTTGCTTTTTTTAAACCTGTGTCGCTATGTTAAACTCTTTTAACATAGCGAGACAGTGTTTTAAAAAAAGACTTATACTAATGGAAAAAGTCTGGGCGACCGGACCTTTTTCCATTAGTATAAGTCAATTTACAACGTGCACGCTGGCCAATCAGCGTGCACGTTTTGGAATATTAATGGGGGGTCATGGTATAATATTATTATTATTATTATTATTAGGCATTATACCCTATCATCCCTCCCATTATTTCCTTATCCTCTATATGGGAAAAGCAAAAAAGACAGATAGATAGGTATAAAATATAGATGCATACATAAGTATATTATATATTACTTCATCTAATCACACATATTGTGCCACAAGTGATCATAAAAAAAAATCTAACCCTCAGTCCATCACATACTATCCCACATGCCCATACTCTCCACATTCACTGAAAATTCACACAGACACATGCACACAGAGACAAGCATACACACATGCACACACACACACACACACACACACACACACACACACACACACACACACACACACACACACACACACACTACAAACTAACAGCACAACATGCATAAGCATTCACTCACACATCACATATGCATATTCCCTGACACACACCTACAAAATATACTAATACTGCATATAATTGCATTTTCAGGTG
>NC_056732.1:790845572-790900572 GCF_019279795.1 Protopterus annectens | reverse complement strand
TCACTACCTGAAATCTTTTTCATCTTACCACATACTTTGCATCGACTACACGCAAAAGAACCAACCCTATGCTGAGGCACATTATATATGGGCAAATTTAACAATTCTATTACATTTAAATATCTTTTATATAAAAGTTTTACCATTCCTGGAAAAATTCACCCGCTATTTCATCTAAACAAACTGCCAATTTTCCATAATAAGTTTTCTCATAGTTTCAGAGAACAGAGAAAATCTAGAAACAAAATATAAATCCCTACCAGAATATGTAGGCTTAAGGTTTTTAATACATGATTTTTCCTTTGTAAAAGTAGCATGTTTTTTCTTCTCTTTCAGTAGAACACTTTAATGCCCTATCTAAAATACTTTCAGAATACCCTCTTTTAACTAGCCTTTTCTTACAACTAATAAAAATTTGTCTCTGCTTATGCTCTCTGTGGTATTGCATGCTATGTGTTTAAATTCACCCATGGATAGAGAATTTAGAAGATGAGGGGGATGCATGCTTTCAGTGTGTAAAAAAAATATTTACTGCTGTATGTTTCCTGAAAGGCCTAAATTGAACATTTGCTGTTTCAGCCACATAAAATTCCACATCCAAAAATTGTGTCTTGGAATTTCCTTCAGTCATAGTGAATTTCAAACCATGAAAATTTTGATTTAAATCCTCAAGAAACTTCATAAATTTAGAAGGCTCACCTTTACATACAAAAAATAAATCATCAATGAATCTTTTATACAGCATGGCATGTTTTTATAGAATTCTGTGCCATAAATGAATTTCCTTAAAAAAACCCCATATCAATTATTGCATAGGTTGGTGCATATGGGACACCCATAGCAGTTCCTTTCTTTTGAAGGAGAATTGTATTACCAAACTTAAAATAGCTATGGGTTAAACAAAATGCACGTAACCTTACAATGAAAGCAGTCTGTGGCCCTTCCCCCATAAAGTTCCAAATAGCATCAAGTCCCCACTTAGTTTGTATATTGGTATATAGGGAACTCACATCTACTACCACCCAAGAGAATTCATCTTTCCATTTTAATGTTGTCATTATTTCACACAAACTCTGCATATTTTAATGTGGGCAGGAATCCCCTCCAGAAACTGTTTAAATAAAGAGTCCAAAAGTACCCCCACATTATATAAAAAGGAATTACTACTGGATAACATTGGCCTACCTGAGGGATCAGCTAAGTCTTTGTGTAACTTGGGTATGGCATAAAATACTGGATCATTGGGTTTCATGATAACTAACTTCTTAACATCACCATTTGACAAAAAGCCCAATATTTCACCCCTTTCCAATATTTCAAGGAGTTCACTATTAAATTTGATTTTTGGATTCTCAGTTAATCTCACATAACTATCCTCCACTAGTAGCAACTCCAAAACCATTTTATCATATTGGGCCTTAGACATTATAATTCAATTGCTTCCCTTGTACACTTGCCTGAATACATATTCATTTAATGCACCCCTTTATTTTTTTAACTCATCCTATTCATGTTTTTACAAGTTATATTGCTTACATGACTTAAGAAAGTTTCCATGTTCAAACTCAACTTTTTTACATAACATTTGTTCAAGTAGGTTTACTGCTGTACAACTTCTGGGAGGTGTAAAAAATTTGGCACTAGATAAATCAGTCATAGTAAGCTTTTTATAACTAGTGTCAAAATTTGTGTCATTCACATCAAGTGCATCGAATTCTGAAGTATCACTTAAACATTCATCATATTCATAAATAGAAACATTAAGTAAACTATCATCTTCTTCAACATTCACATTTTCATTACATGTTTTTTTACTAAAATATGCTATACATTGCAACTCTCTAAAAAAATGCTTTACTTCTAATAAAATTTCCGCTAAAGTAGGTATTTTGCTAGGGACAAACTTAGTTCTCCATTTCAACAAACTAATGCTTGCTAGAGACAGTGTTAAATCAGATAAGTTTACAATGTTTAAATCATCATTAATTTCACTTACACTATTTTAAAGTCCTGAAAACAAATATTGTCCTTCACATTAGGCTCAGTGTAATTCAAAAATCTCCCCTCCACATTAAATGCATTTTCACATTCAAAGTTCACAGTCAAACGATCATCGATCACGTTTTCCTGCCTTTGGATAATTTTTTTCTGCCCCGATGCCCCATTGTTTGACATGGACTTGTGTTTTTGAAACAAACTGTTTTTTTCTTGACTGGTTGATAAATTAGAAGTGTCCAATGACTCTTCTGCTTTAATGTCCTCAAAAGAAATGCTTTTTTTAGATAGCATTTCCACTGATGATGCTGATGGAGTTCTATTGGTAGGGACACTGGTAGCTTTCTTCACACTAGGTTTAGACTTTCCCCAGCATGATATGTGTTGGCAGGAGTATACCATTCCATTATGGAAATCACCAATGTCCCTCATCAATGTTTTCTTTTTACGAGCAATAACATCAGCTTCTACTTTGTCAATTTTAGGTTTTATTTCACTCATTTTACTAGAAAACACAGTTTCTAAACTTTCATTAGTCAGTTTATTTTGTAACTCGATGATCTGATGTATCAATCTTTTTTGGTCCGCTTGTTCCTTTTAATGAGAATAAGGATACAACTTAACGTACATTCAAGTGAAGCTTTCTTTCATTTCTCACACAAATCATATTCATCTTCCGAAAAATCCCTAGCTGGTAATTAATCTATTCATAACCCTCTAGGGGTAATATTTAAGTCCAAGTACTTTTCAAGTAATTTTGTATCAAAAACAAATTTACCTCCTTGGACATTAGTCTTTCTAAGCTCTTAATCTGCATGTTTGAATCTGCTCCATCAGAGAGCAACCATGGATCAGAACCAGCCAGCTTTGCTTCCCTTTCTTTAACAAATTCCACAAACAGCATTTTGTTCGGTCTAGATGACCCTGGAATTGCCTCCACCTTATTATGCAACATTACAAAAACTCAAACTGCTGAGCAGCCAAACGGTAGAAAAACACACAGCAGACACCAGAGATTACACACCAAAGTTTTTAGTTATACCATCTGGTACCTCGGCTGTTCGCCTTCAAGGATACATTATTGTTTGCATTCACATAATTTATACCAGGTTCACCCCATCATTAATTACATTCTTAAAGTGATATACATAATAAAATTTCTTTCAATTTAAATACATGCTTTACTTCTATGTTATATAAACATACTACTTCACAATCAAAATTACACTTTATATAAAATCCGTTTAGTGGATGCAGCCAAAACCCCTTCCAGAACCCACCACTGAAGAGCACTAAAAGCCTAAATTGGTTATGTTAAGTATGCCTTAACCTAATATGTACACAGCTTCTTACCAAATTATAAAATTATCCAGAATCCATCTGCTTGGTTAGCACTAAATAACAGTCTACACAACTATGTTACTATTCATTCATTACGATCCAAAGACCAAAAACTACTATCTGCCTACAAACCTCTCTAATCTGCTGGTGTTGCCTCTACTTGTACCATGTTGCTAAGGCCTGGAACTCCTTATCTCTATTCATCAAGCCAGTACCTCCCGCCCATCTTTAAACCATTACGAAAGGCTTCCTACACAAAAGATGGCTCTGTTCCTGCTCAACATCAGGATAAACTATATCCATAAATGTGAACAAATGCCTATTCATACCTTACATCTCCTTACTTTCCCTTCTTCACTCACTTCCTTACTTCTTTCAATTTCACTCCCCTGGCATTCTCTCTAAATATACCATAAACTTGCTTTTCTCTCACTTTGTGTTGTAATTCCTATTTGTATTGTACTATCTTACCTTTAATTTCTCTATAAACTGCCTAAAATTTCTCTAAATATTAAATCACTGTCATATAACTTGTATCTATTCTTATCCAATGTTTTCATAGGATGTCTAATTTGGTAAAAGTATTTAAATTGCATTTATTTTTTGCATTATTTTAAAAGACTGTAAAATTATTGTTTTTAAAGGGTTTTGTAATACTTTGGAGCTTTTATCCCTGGGCCTGTGCTGAAATGGGCTCCTACCCAATTGAACTTTCCATGTAATCAAATGTCAATAAATTATCAAATAAACATTATATAGATATATCTATATTTATAGTTACAGCTGGAAATATTGAAAGAGTATATTAACTACCACAAAAAGCATTTGCTCTTATGAACTGCATATATGTATACACACACACACACACACACACACACACACATATATATATATATATATATATATATATATATATATATATATATATGGATTACATGTCTGTGGCTGAATGCTCCTTTTGAACAGGAAAAAGCTGGCATATGTGATCAAAAATCAGCTGATCACACATACTGCCTTTTTTCTCTGCAAGACTGTGGTGTGTGTGGGGTGTAGGGGGCTTGCCCCCTGCAAAAAAGTGTTTTTTATTGTTTTCCGTGAATTTTGTTTCAAGCATTTGTGCTCAATCTGTTTACAATTAATACTTCTATATTATTTAAATATATATATACATACATATATATATATATATATATATATATATATATATATATATATGTGTATCTTCCTATCGAAATCCGAGACTCACATTGCTGAATTTTGTGACACTGAAAAAAAAGATAGAAAACACAGGAGAAGAGTGAATATTAAACATAGCTCTTTTTCTTTAAACTTGTTTTTTGCAGGGGGGCAATCACCTCTGCATTTCCCAATGAGGGGGCTTAAACGTATATATACCATCTCCTAGACTGCCTTCCTTCTGAGAAAATGGAATATTCTAAGAACTGTTGATCTAAGACTTCGTATGTGGTAAGCCCTGATTACATACCTCAGGACTTTGCAGTACATGTCCTGAGATTTTAAATCTTTCACTCCCTAGCCTAAGTGGAATTTCACACCTACAGACACCTGCAGAGATTCTGAGACTGAAGTTTTCCATCTTATGTGTACACAAATGTATGTATCTCAAAACCTATTAAAGTTACAAAAAAAAATAAATAAATAAAATATGAACATTTTTCATACAACACTCCTATTTACAATGGTGATATTAATATGTCAGCCTGACATAATGGTAATTTTATATTAAGCAAACAATTCAATGATAGGCATAATTAATTACTCTAGTTATACAAACAAATATTTTCTCTGTAACCATAGCAGATAGACCCCAACTATCAGTGTGCCATTTGTTCCTAACATTTGTGGTGACTTCATTTTTCTGTAAAGCAGTTTTGTAGTATCAATATTTGCATAATTTTAAATGGTATACATATTTTCATATTTAACTGGCAAACAAATGTAAATATCTGCCAAGGGCTGCTAGGCGGAGAGTAATTGTCAGTGGAAAGCTTTACCAGCATTATGTATTCTTTCATTTGTTAGCATGCAGTACCATATAAACACATTCTGGTTCAAGTTACTAATATAATTATTAACACATGGCATACATTACTAATATTTCTAAAAAATAACCCAGTTTTACTGGTACCAAGTACACCATTTATCTGAGGAGCCATCCCTGACTTTTGTGGTAACTGGGCATATGAAATACTGTTGCACAGTGTGTCCAGGTATACAATTCCTGAGATATTTATTGAAATAAGATATTTATGCAAATATGAATATTGCTTTACTAAACAGGTATAAATATCTTTGAAACTGGTAGTAGAAAGGCAGGAGATATTAGTGACAACTGTTGCACCATTACATAATCTTTCATTTCACACCACAGACTACTACATAAACACATTATTACTGAAGTTATTGTTATCTTTATTAACATATGACAGATATGCATAATATTCTAGAATATAAGCTATATTTTCTCTGTTATCCCTCTTATCAGATGAGCTGTTCCTAACATTTGTGGTGACTGGGCATGTGAAATGGTGCTCTACAATGTGTCCAGGTGGATAATGTCTTAAATATTTACAGAAATATGATTTTTATGCAAATATGCATATTGCATTAATAAACATGTATAAATATCTACAGACCTATAGCAGGCAGACAGCAGTTATTAGTGACACCCTCTGCAATATTATGTAGTTGTTCATTTCATACCATGGAGTACCATATAAACACCTTCTTGGTCAAATGATTGATATAGAAATTAACATATGACATATGCATAATATTTCTGGAAAATAGTCTAGGTTTTCCCTGCTATACACTTACTTATTCAGTCAAGTTCTTAAGTTAACAGTACAATGTGTTACAAACTGTCCCTGATTTTGCACGAGTACTGGATTTGTCCCTGATTCTTGAGATGAGGCCGTGAATGGATGTTATACTTTAATAACAGAATTAGTACACTTAAAACAGGAATAAACTAGGCATTGCATTAATATGCTTCATTGTATAAGGGACAGTACTGTATTTCAGTAAATTAATAGTACCGTCAAAATCAGGACAAATTCACCCCAGGCATGACTGACATAGCAGGCCTAGAGAAGGCAGGCACAGTCTATGGTGAAAACTGGCAAACCTTGAACTTCCTATGAGTTTCTTCTACCATCAGACACTTACATTTACTGATACCATACAATAAAATGTTCATATTTTTAATGCTTGGCATATATACATCTGATCAATGGTAACATTTTACAGAGCACAATAAATTAAAGAGATACACAAAGGTAGCACACAAAAAACAATTAAAGAACTGTAGCTCTGTTACCTCACTAATCGCTTTTTCCATGACTCCCAATGGCACATCTCCTCTAGCACATATAGCCATTAATAACTAGACAATAATCCTGCTTATCTTACCTCTCCAGCCTCCCTCAAAATGAAACACAAGTATTAAAAAAGGAAAATGTAGAAGTAAATGAAATACTCCCTCATCAGCCTAACGCAGTCAAATGTAATCATCAACAGTGAACTCATACGAGATCTTGAAGTTGTAAGCAAAAATACCAAACAGCAATGGTCCCCAAATTAAAATCTATCTACCATGTCCTGTATTTTATCTTTTATAATTTGTTGACCCATGGCTAGGAACACATCAGTAATATATCTATATATATATATATATATATATATATATATATATATATATATATATATCTATATCTCTATCTCTATCTATATCTATATCTATATCTATATCTATATCTCTATCTATATCTCTATCTATATCTCTATCTATATCTATATCTACATCTCTATCTATATCTATATCTATATCTATATCTATATCTATATCTCTATCTCTATCTCTATCTATATCTATATCTATATCTATATCTATATCTACATCTCTATCTATATCTATATCTATATCTATATCTATATCTATATCTCTATCTCTATCTCTATCTATATCTATATCTATATCTATATCTATGTCTATATCTCTATCTATATCTATATCTACATCTCTATCTATATCTGGGTGTGTTGGTAACACAGCAGTCTACATTTAATTCTTGCTAAAATATCTTAAAAGTCTGGGACTATAATATATCTGCTCACAGCTGAAAAGAAACCCTTCAATACCCACCCCATACTAGAAAGTTGCAGGTGTACTATGCAAATTATTACTTCATCTTACATGCTTAAAAAGAAAACTAACAGTTTATAGTGAAAATGAAAGCATAAGCTAGAAAGTGAAACTTTAAAGATAAAACATGCACCAAAAATGATCAGCTCTACAGTGTCTTTTACGACATGAAAACAAACATTCATTCAGAAGGCATAGCAAGTTCACTAAATGAAATGAGGCTCCCACATAATCGATGGCCAAGTAGATCAAAAGCGGCAATGCTGTGGTTCACGACTATGGCGCTGCACCTAGGTAAATCAACAGCCCCCTCCATGGACAAGGTTATCTGCATTCTATCCTGCTAGAATGAATACCAGTAAAAGGAATTTACTGATTACACAATTTTTTAAATAGATCCTTATGACAATGCTTTGGTTCACAATTATGCTTCTTTTATGGTCCTGCACCTAAGGTGAATGAGAATCCTGAGCATTCAATCCTGTTGCAAAGAATAATACCAGTAAATTGATTTCACCAGATATGTGCTTTTCTTTTTTAAAGTGGCAAGTACAGGAAGATGGATGGATGGCATCCTCATTAGTTGATTGTTTACAAGGTTGGTGGCATAATCCAGCCATCCATCCTGTAGAAACCTCTGTAAAACCAGGCTAACAGTAAAATATATTTTTTGGTGGACATGCTGTTGCTAGGTTAAATTTATTATGTAGTAGAAACTCACTCACTGTTTTATAACTATTTGGCTGATGTTCAACTTTTGATTAAAGCAATTCAAGATGAACACAGTGGCATTATAGTTATATACAGTGTTAGCATTTTTTCTAAGTCAGTGGAGATCAGATAAAATAGTTTTTTTCTATATTTTTTCCAATGTTGTTGTTTGCCTTTTCTCAGTTAGGGGTCGCCACAGCAGAACTCTGGTCCACTAATGACTGGCAGTAGATTTTTTTTTATGGTGCTGAGTTGCCAGCCCGACGCCCAACCTTCAGCGAAGCCATGCCCATTCACGCATGTCTTTCGGAGGCCACTCGACCACGGGGAGGACATGCAGACTCCACACAGAAGGCACTCCAGCTGTGAATCGAACAGGAGAACCTGTTGCTGTGAGGCAACAATGCTACAACAATGCTACCGCTGTACCACCGTGGCATATATATATATATATATATATATATATATATATATATATATATATATATATATATATATATATATATTCAGCCAGGTAAATGCTGTGTTGAGAAACTCACAAAATGTAAGAAAAACAGCAAAGACTCCAACAACAGCAACCATGCGATAATTATACTGTCGGTGGAGTGCACAATAAATTTTCGTGTTTGTGAAGTACTTTGGATTCTCTGCTTTATTACTGAAGGATATTTTTGATTCTAACCACATTGAATGACGTTTTTTGGACTTATTTTAAGCTCAGGACAGTATAATTATCGCATGGTTGCTGTTGTTGGAGTTTTTGCTGTTTTTCATATATATATATATATATATATATATATATATATATATATATATATATAAAATATATATATACATATATATATTTTTTTCCAATGGGACCAGTATTTAAATATATACGAATTTTAGTTTAGGAAATGTTTACATGGCACGTGTACCATTTAAATAATGTGCTTATCCATGGCACTCATTAAAATGCTACTGAAAAGTACAGAACGCTCATGTGTGCTGTAGGAATTGTAGGAAGACTGCATTTTCTAGATGAGGGCTGAAGGCATTGCTAGACAGTTTACTTAAACAGTGAAACAGTGCTATTGGTGCAAACAAGTTAAACAGTTACTTGTTAGTGTGTGCATGCGTGTGTGTGCATGTATATTTACATATATATATATATATATATATATATATATATATATATATATATATATAGATCTACTTCACATAATTGGGCACCCAAATGTTCAACTTTCATATGGCCAAGACCATATGATCGAACATTTGAATGTTCGAATATTTAAAAAAAAATAAAATAAACAAAAAAAAAAAAAAACATTGCTAGCAGGGGAGCAAGCCCCCCTGCACTCCCCACCACCCCGCTATTTAAATATACCAACTCCGAGATCGTACTACATTGTGGTAAAGGGAAATCTTCCCATTCAGTGCTCTATGGAGATCCCCATTCAGACCGTTCGAACTTTTAAAAGTTCGATCATATAGTCTCGGCCATATGAAATTCGAGCTTTTAAAAGTTCGACCATCTGAAGCGGTCCCATATATATATATATATATATATATATATATATATATATATATATATATATATATATATATATATATATATATATATATATATATATAATATGTGTGTGTGTGTGTGTGTGTATAAATCAAACATATATATATATATATATATATATATATATATATATGCATACATACACATATGTGTGTGTGTGAGTGTACCCCAAGAAACTTCTCCAATATATGAAAGTTTCAAGAAAAATGTTGTCATGGATAGTGCAAAGTACTCAATGGCCCATGCAAACATCTGCATAAATGGACACTATAGTTATGTTCGTTTTAATAACTTTGACTTGTATGAAAACTAGACCTTGAAAAAAGACATTAAGTCCTCAGATGGTTTCAAGCACTATAAGTGGGTGTAGAATATTGTTTTCTTTATACCCTACCCTAATCTTTAGCCAACAGAAGCATATTTTATCTCCAGGTTTTATTAAGCAAATTTCTATTTATGTTAAAAAGAAGTATGAAATGCTTTTGCAAAACAGATGTAGGAAATGCTTTTGTATCCATTATTACCAGGAGTTTGAAAGATAAAAAAAATAATATTCAGAATTTGTAGTGTGTTATAAAGGTCATAGATTCATAGGTTCATGGGTGTATACAAGGTTAATAACAACTAGGGCCCCTATAAGCCTAGCCATGCAACTCAAAAGTGACCCACACATTTGATTTATATAGGGTTGATTTATTGTCTGCCTCTGTCCATCAGAGACATAAGCTCCAGATCTGGGGAGAATTTCCGATTACCCATCCACTGGTCCAAGGTATGCTTAAATCGGGTTAGGGAGGAACTGTGCTTCGCATGGATAGGGAACCTTCTCCAGAGAATGATAATTCTCTGAGAAACATATCTGTCTCTCCAACATGTCTTAGTTGTGTAACAAGCAAAATTTAGGTATTTTGATTTAGTATTTCTGATGCTGTTTTTTTTTTGGATGTGCAAAAAATTAATCAAAACAGGGTCCAAGGCTGCCTTGCATGTCAGGTAAAGATCACCTTTCAGATGTCTGTATGATATTGAGTAAAGAGACAGGGCTTTGAGCTGATCAGCATGGGGCATTGGGTTTATTCCCTGTATTCTTTTGTAAGGAACCTTTGTGTACATTCCAGTTGCTTTATGTGTCTGGTCAGGTACATACCAAAAGGGTCATTTACTCTATGATGGGTCTGATGAGGGCCAAGTAAAGTGGTATGATGACCTTTCCTGACCTAGTTGACATGCCCTTACCTATCCATTGAGCAACAGAGAAGGATTTTCTTACTACCTTGAGCACATGTTGGTCAAAAGCTAGATAACTGTCTACATAACTTCCCAGATTGCTGACTAGTGAATCAACTTTTAGGGGTGTTTTATTGATGAAATAGTTATCTGTTGTGCCAGACTTTCCAAAAGGTAAATTAATATATTTTTGGTATTCAGTTTTAAGCCATGGGTTTGGCACCAAATGTTTGTGTGTGTTAGACCTTCCTGAAGGGTGCTGTTGTTTTAGGGGGAATTCAGTGACTGCTCCCAAATTGCATTCATTTGCAAACTTCATCCAGAGGCCTTTGAAATTGGCTTTGATATCTGGGAAGTAGATGACAAAGAGGAGCAGACACAGCAAAGCACAGAGCCTTCAGGGTCCCCACTAGTAACTGGCCTCTTTGTAAAGGTGGCCTCACTGATCCTAATGTCATGAGTCCTATCAATGAGCCAGCTGTCTATTCAGTGTTTATAAAGGGTTTTATGCCTAGTGCCATAAGTTTGTTGATAATGCCTAAATGGGTATTGTATGAAATGCTTTAGCTAGGTATAGGTAGGCAGTATGCATTGCTTTTTCCTCAAACATTGCAATAGTGACCTTTGCAAAGAAGCCCAACAGGTTCAGTAAGCATGACCTTCCTTTGACAAAGCCAAACTGGGATGGATCCAGTGTCTGGAGGTCTCCTATGTCCTTGCTGATAATTTCCATGATAATTCTTTCCATGACTTTGCAACTAGGACTACTTAGACTAATGGATCTATAGTTTCTAGGATATGTTGAAAGTCCTCCCTTATGAAGGGGATGAATGCCACAGTCCTCCATTCACACGGCACAAAACATGTTTTAAGGCTATAGTGACTGCGGAGGGTCTGATAAGTCATATTTTAGATTGCTAAGGAAGCATCCTGTTATGTTATCAGGACCCACTGAAGGTGTGCTCTTGGCTTTAATGAGCTCAGCCAGTACATGATCCCTAGTTATAGTTGGAGAGGTTATGTTTGGGGGTATTTCTTTGGGGATGGTTGGGGGTGAGAGGGTGGTAAAGTTGGAACTGAATTTGTCTGCTAAGAGGTTTACTGTATTGCAAGGATTGATGAAAGTGGCACCATTAACCACCAGTCCAGCATGTTTCTATGTGCTGTGTTTTAGCTTTTCCGACATAGGTAAAGAAGGTGTTATGGTTAACATTCACCAGGGAGGATAACCTAACCTCAATGTTGGTTATGTTAAATCTATTTAGTTCTCTTAGTTGCCTATTTAGTTTGTTACAGAGTTTTTATCTTAATAGTGGGCTTTCTTCTGTCAGTACAGCAGCCTCTATGCAGCCATTTACATGGTTGTACAGAGTTTCTGTGAGCAATTCAGTGTAGGCTGTTGTGTTCTTGGGATTTGGAGGAACATTGAATTTTGAGAAACCATCACTTAACAAAAAGTAGTTTGTCTTGGAATAGTCCCTATCTGTTACTGGTTTTACTGGCATAATGGAACTGATTTTGATTTTGAAGGCGAGAGCTTTATGATTGGTACTTGCCAGGGAGAACAAGACATTGAGGATTTACAGTGTTCTCCCATATTTGTGAGTATGAAGACTAGTAAGTTGGAGCCTCTATTGGGCATATTCATTATTTGGTCAAGGATGTATGTATTTCAAAGTCCAGGAATCTATGAGCATGCAGATTTGAGGCAATGTAGGATTCTTAGTCTATAGAGGGGTAATTAAAGTCTCCCATGAGTAGAGAGTGAAGTTGGATGGTAAGTGTCTCCAGTAGGTTCAAGTGTGCATTGTGAGCTTTTTGGGACATGGAGGGTGGCCTACCTAGGATATGGTATGGGATTTTGTCTATGGTGATCAGCACATGGAGAGAGAAACGACTGACCAGGCTAGGAAGGACTACTGGTTGGCTAACAAAGAAGCTTAGAAAGAAGTTGCAATAGCAAATAATAGGGCATTGGAGGCACTGTACCAACTTCTGGAAAGTGACTCAGTAAGGGGCACAAAGAAACTATATCAGGTTGCAAGGCAAAGAAGAAAGATAAAGAAGATAGTCAGACACACATCATGAGGGATGCCAGCAACAACCTGCTCACCAGCCCAAAGGACATCAAGGGCAGATGGAAAGAGTATTTCCAGCAGCTTCTGAATGAAGAAATACCCACAGAAGCTGTACTGCCCCAGAAACAGCCTACAATGAGATGAGAAGAAGAGGAGCCCACCCTGGAAGAACTAAGAACAGCACTAAGGAAGATGAAGTCAGGGAAAGCAGCAGGCTCAGATGAGATCACAGCAGATATGATAAAGATGCTGGGTGAGACAGGGGAGAAATTACTCCTGAGAGTATTAATAGCAGTGTGGAGAGAAAGGTGTCTCCCAGATGACTGGAGAATAAGCATACTCATACCAGTGTACAAGAACAAAGAGGGCATCCACAACTGTGGGCAGTACAGAGGAATCAAACTCCTATCACATTGCATGAAAGTTCTGGAGATGGTGATTGATAAACGGATATGCAGAGTAGTAGAATGTAAGATGGGAGATGAGCAGTTTGGATTCAGATCAGGATGCAGCACAACTGACCCAATGTTTGCATTGAGACAGATACGTGAGAAGAAGCTAAAGATAAGGAGAGAGTCCAACTGGGCATTCCCAGACTTGGAGAAAGCATATGACAAGGTCCTAAGAAAGTCAAATCCAGAAAAAAGAAGTGAATTCTGCTAAAGAACACTCAGCAGAACAAAAAACAATGTAAATATTGGAAGAGCGTTGCATCACAAGTATTAGTATTTCATCTGAGTATTCAAAACTTGCTAAACAACCAAAATGGTGAAAAGACAGCTTCAAAACAACAGCTTCAATGTACTATGTTGAATCCACAATATATGAAATGTAGAGCTTTGCTGTTGTAAAAGTCAAGTGGTGTTGTAATTCCACAGCTTTAAAACATGTGGATGTCATAAAAACAGAAAAAAATGAACATAAAAGTGAAGAACCCTTCTGATGTAAACAATGGACAAGCTGGGTTCAGTGTTTAAAAGTTGGTATCATTGTATAACTGATGTCTGAAGAAGTCTGAAGTTCAGACGAAAAACGCTGTATTTTAGTTTGGCGTTTAAAACTTTTTTTACCAATCAATTAAATGCTTGTGATTATTTCTGGGCTGACCGGTGTTTTGCCTCCTCACAGTGCTTTTGAAAGTTTATTAATCTCTCTTTGCAATAGCATGTCATAAAGAACCTGCTGGATCTTCCATTTCATAATATTTAGTTCATTCTTACTAATCAAGGAATAGGTCTTTCGATCACTTAATAATTATTTCATCCATTGGACATACATCATTGCATCCATTACCACTATGGCTCCTCCTTTGTCAGCAGGTTTAACCACAATATCATTCCTTTCTTTAAGCTCTTTAAGTGCCTGATTTTCTTCTTTGGTTAGATTGAAAAACTGTTTCCCTTTTTGAGACATTCTTGTTCTCATTAACTGCTCTTCACAGGCATGAATAAAAGAATCCACGGCTGGGTGGTTGAGAGGAACAAATGTGCTCAGTTTCATGAGCATAATATTACTTTTAATGGGACATTTATCATTTCCATCCCCAAAAATATGCTTCAAAGTAAGATTCATTCCAAACATTCTAAGGTCTAGTGCAAATTCATCATGTGTAGATTTGGTTACAGGAATAAAGCTAAGATCTTTCTCTAATAGATCCATCTGAGAGTGAGTGAGCTGAATGTTCGAAATATTAACCACTAAAGAATTTATTGTGTTACTTTCCTTTTCTTTCTCTCTCTGCTTACAGATCTCCCTGTTCGAGAGACTTTGTTCATCATTAAAAAAGGGAGCTGCTCTGTGATGGTAACATGTTGTGCTCCTCTCTTAGGTATTGTTCCTAGTGGATGACCATTGATGCCAGTGCTTTTAAAAGGACTGGTATTATTGACATTGATAATTGCATCTGAGTCATGTTCTTGTTCGATAACACAAGCATTTTCATTGGTGACAATACTCCCATTCGGAACTGTTCTGACTATAGGCTCTTGTTTGTCCATGTGATGGACTTGTGCACTAACCAAAAGATCTCGAGATCTATGGTTATTATTATTGGTGTGCAGAGTTGTACCTCTCTGCTCAGGATTTCTATCTTCTTTCTGTGGATGTTCATTGAAGTTTCTGACTTTAGGCCATTCAAATAAATGGCCTTTCTGTATATCATTAAAGTCTCTCATTAATTTCTGACTTTTAATGCCTTTTTGCTTATCCTGTAAATTCTCCAATTTGATGAAGTTATTATCAGACAAATTCATACTTTCAAGTTCTTTTTGTTTCTCCTCTATCAAGGTGCTCATTTCTTCTTCTTGAGGCTTGAAGAAGTCAACCAGCAGTTTCATATAACTGAAACTAGTCTGTATATTAATTGCTTGCCATTTGGCCAAAAGCTCAGGGTAGGTGTTTCCATAGCTGGGCATACATCTAACCCTGAGACCTCTAGGAATAACCTGATGATGTAGGCAGGCTTCAATATGGAAACGTTGCCATTGTAATCTTTTTAGCTTAAAGGCCACATTTTCAACTGTTTTAAAAATAGACTCAAAGATTAGATCAACCTTTTCAGTTTCCACAACTGAAAACTCAGTTGTTGCAAGATTCAACTGAATCAGCAGATTAATCGCACCAGACATAAAGCCTGTCACTAACTTCTTTCTTTCCATGCCAATTAAATCTAGAGACATTGTGTGGAAAAGGCAGTAAAAAAGTAGTGACTCTTAATACAAACTGCTGTTACAAACTGTGTGCGGAATACACAGCAAACAAAAGCCAAATCCAGAAAAAGAAGTGAATTCCGCTAAAGAATGCTCAGCAGAACAAAAAACAATGTAAATTTTGGAAGAGCGTTGCACCACACGTATTAGTATTTCATCTGAGTATTCAAAACTTGTTAAACAACCAAAATGGTGAAAAAGACAGCTTCAAAACAACAGCTTCAGTAATAGGCTTTTACCATGCTGAATCCACAATATATGAAATGTAGAGCTTTGCTGTTGTAAAAGTCAAATGACGTTGTAATTCCACAGCTTTAAAACATGTGGATGTCATAAAAACAGAAAAAAATGAACATAAAAGTGAAGAACCCTTCTGATGTAAACAATGGACAAGCTGGGTTCAGTGTTTAAAAGTTGGTATCATCCAGTGAAACAACCTACAGTGAATAATGAATGTTAGCCAATCAAGTTAGTCCATTGGTACACACCTCCATAGCTTGAAGTTAAAACTCTTTATTTAAAACTTTTAGTTATGTACTTACCATAACGATAGATGTATGCGATCCATCTCGCCTACATTCTAAACTGATAGGGTCGGAGCCGAGAATCGGCTCCGACTCGGCCGGTACACTAGCACAAAGTCTCTGATTGGCTGGGCCAACCCCTATATCCCAGGATACACTACACCCAAGCCCCCAGATCTTGTTTGCCCACACAAAGTCCCATTCACATGCACCCAACTCACAGAGATACGTGATCCAGAGAAGAGAATAAGACCTTCAGTGGAAACCCCACAAAGCGTTTCCTCCAAATCCTGCAGGTAGGGGGCCAGAGGGCGGGTATATACGAATGTAGGTGAGATGGATCACATACATCTGTCGTTATGGTAAGTACATAACTAAAAGATGTAAGGCGATCCTATCTCGCCTACATTCTAAACTGATGGGACCGCGTCCGTAGCACCTAGATCCTGGGAGGCTCATTGGAAAACACTCCCGAGCACTGTGGAGCCAAATGACGCTCGACTCCTGGACTCCAAGTCTAATTTGTAATGAGCAATAAAAGTGTGTGGAGAAGACCAAGTGGCAGCAGCACAAATTTCATCTACAGACAGTCTTGAGTGAAAAGCTGTTGAAGTTGCCATAGCTCTAGTAGAATGTGCTTTAACTGGAAATGGAAGGGACCTTCCTGTCGATGAATAAATAAAGGATACACAATCCCTGATCCACCTGGCAATAGTGGCCTTAGTGACTGGTTTGCCAATTTTATTATCTGCAAAGGCAACAAATAATTGATCTGATTTCCTGTCCTGCTGCGTTCTTTCCAGATAAAGATGTAGTTGTCTATGCACATCTAACTGGTGACATCTGTATTCTGCATCGGTGGAATAGTCAGGAAAGAAGACTGGAAGCTCAATTGATTGCTGAAGAGAAAGAGCAGAAGAAACCTTAGGGAGAAAGGATGGGTTTAATCTCAGGGATACTCCGTCCTTATGGAAAATGAGGTAGGGAGGCTTGGCAGAAAGGGTTTGAAGTTCTGAAACCCTTCTGGCCGAAGTAATAGCTACCAAAAATGCAGTTTTCCATGACAAAATTTTTTTCTCACAAGTTGTTGCTGGTTCGAATGGAGGGGACGTCAAAGCAGCAAGGACCACATTCAAATCCCATGGTAAAACTGGCTGTGATATAGGGGGACGAAGCAACCAAGCTCCTTTAAGAAAGGCCTTACACAATTTGTGACTCATGAGAGAAGGGTCAAAGGCAACATGGTAATTGGAAATCG
This sequence comes from Protopterus annectens, assembly GCF_019279795.1. NCBI lineage: Eukaryota > Metazoa > Chordata > Ceratodontiformes > Protopteridae > Protopterus > Protopterus annectens. Next base: position 790,883,010 of record NC_056732.1, on the reverse strand, counting down.
CTGCTAACTGCACTTTCAGCGTAGAAACTGCAGAGCCTTGTCTAAAAAGAGAAGCCAAAAAGTCCAATACTGCTGAAACAGGGGCTGTCAGGGGATCAAGGTTATGCCGCTGAGCCCAGAAGGCAAATCTTTTCCATTTGCTAAAATAAATACTCTTGGTAGAGGGCTTATGTGAAGAGGACAGTATCTGAACCACCTCAGGCGAAAACACATGCTGCCTGACTAAGGTCGGAAGTGGAGCAACCAGGCCGCTAGCTTGAGAGTCCGTAGAGATGGATGGGCCTGCCCCGACTGGTGAGTCAGGAGGTTCGGGACCGGGTCTAGGATCCAGGGACCGTCCACCGCATACTTCCTCAGGAATGGAAACCATACTTGACGGGGTCAGAATGGGGCTATCAAGATCATGAAGCTTCCCAGACGGATAGCCTTCTGAATCAGTCTGGGCAGTAGAGAAAGTGGAGGGAAGGCATAGAGTAGACCGGGGGGCCACTTGTGAACTAGCGCATCCCTGGGTTCTTCCCCTTGGGAAGGAATCAGGGAGAAGTAGTTGTCGCACTTTGCATTCAGCGGACTGGCGAATAGATTGCAGCAAGGCAACCCCCACTGGGCGAAGATCCGATCCGCCACTTGGTTGTTCAGGAACCATTCGTGAGACATCATACTGTCCCTGCTCAGCCTGTCTGCTATAACATTGGATTTCCCAGGAATGTGCGTTGCCACTAGGAACCTCTGGGAAGCAATCGCCCATTCCCACACTCTCATGGCTTCTCTGCAAAGGGGGTAAGACCTGGCTCCTCCCTGTTTGTTGAGGTACCAAACCACTGACATATTGTCTGAAAGGATCGTGATTGTCCCCAGTGGGAGAGAGCTGTGAAGTGCCTGCAATGCTAGAAGCACCGCTCTCATTTCCAGGACATTGATATGTAAGCGAGTCTCGTGGTCTTGCCAAGTGCCTTGGACAGTCCTGCCCAGATAATGCCCCCCCCACCCTGTCTGGGAAGCATCCGTGGTGGCAGTGGCAACGGGGTAAGGGGGGGTGAAAAAGTCTGCCTAGGTTCAGGTTGGAGGAGAGAAGCCACCAGTGGAGATCCCGCCGACAAGTGTCCATGATTAGAATTGGGTGGGACAACGGGAGTTCCTGAAAGGACCATTGGCCCGAAAGGAGCCACTGTAGAATTCGCATGTGCAGCTTTGCCATCGGAACTAACAAAATAGTGGCTGCCATAGATCCTAAGAGTTGAAGGACTAACCTGGCTGGAGCCTTCCGATGGGGCAATAGGTCCGTGACCTGGTTCTGTAAGATTCTTATCCTTTCTGTTGGGAGGTAGGCTCGCATTTCTATGGAGTCTAGCTCTGCGTCTATAAAGGCAACACGCTGTGATGGCAGCAATACAGACTTTTCCCAGTTGAATGTTATGCCTAGCAATTGACCTAATTCGATGGTGGTAGTCACAACTTGAGTGAGCAGATACTTGGTGGGGGCAGTGAGGAGCCAGTCATCTAAATATGGAAACACCTGGAATCCAGGACACCTCAGGTGAGCTGTTACCACTGCCAGGCACTTGGTAAACACCCTGGGGGCTGTGGTGAGACCAAAGGGCAGGGCCCGAAACTGGTAATGACTGGATCCCAGGCGGAAGTGTAAGTGAGTCCTGGATGCTTTGTCTATCTTGATGTGATAATAGGCGTCCTTGAGATCGATGGAGCACATCCAAACTCCTTTTTCCAGCAATGGGGAAATGGATTGTAGCGTGACCATCCAGAACTTGGACTTCTTCACGAAGCGGTTGAGACAGCTGAGATCCAGAATAGGTCTCAAGTCCCCTGTTCTTTTTGGCACCAAAAATAATCTTGAGTAAGTTCCTAATCTGGTCTGGCCTTCGGGGACTGGTTGGATGACTCCTTTTTCTAGCAGCGTTAACACTTCTGTAGCTGCTTGAACCCTCTGATTGGGTGGCACGTCTGGGATTTTCCTTGGACGGGAAGGGGGATGAATAAAGGGTATGGTGTAACCTCCGGCAATGATCCGGAGCACCCACTGATCCTGAGTGATGGACTCCCAGGCTTTCAGGTGCCCTGAAAAATGACCCCTGACTGGCTCCAGAGACGCACAGTTGGGCCGTCCCTCAGGGACGTTGGAAGGATGAACCGCAAAAGGATTCGCGGTCTCCTGTGTTGCAGGGGCCTCCGCTGCCTCTAGGGCGATGCCTTCCAGAGTAATTCCCCCCTTCTCTGCCTCTGGAGAGGGGTTCATATTGATGAGCAGGGAAAGACCTTTGCGATTTCTTGAATCACATCTTCCCTCCCCTCTGAGCCTTGGGATAAGGTCTCGTGGGGAAGCGAAAAACGGGCCCCGATGGCAGACAAGGTCTTGCCCTCCTGCTCGCATCTAGTGAGGGTGTCCTTCACCTTGGGTCCAAAGAGTGAGGACCCATCAAAGGGAGTGTCTGTGAATGAAGACTTGAATGCCTCCGCAAAGTGACACAAGTGCATCCAAGCCTGCCTCCTCAGGGCTACGCCCGAACTCGCTGCTCTACCCGCCCCCTCGGCCACATATGAAATGAGCCTCATGGACGAGTTAATGATGGACGACGGGGTAGATAGCTGGACATTGACAGACTGAGCCAACGCTTCAGGCACATTACCCGAAAGGGTATCTCCCAACTCCTTCATGAGATCCCTTTGTAGTCTTGTGAAATGGCACAAATAATTCAGTGATCGCAAGATAAAGGTCGCTGAAGATAGGGTACGCTTCCCATACCTATCCATGCTCCTAGATTCCTTGTTAGGTGGATGGATAGACATCAAAGCCTCTGCCACGTCCTGTTGAGTGGCAGATGCCACCACCATAGCATCTACCGGAACTCCCTTAGCGAGAAACTGCTTATCGGGAGGTGCAGACAAAAATTTATTGGGACGAGTGGGAACAGGCTCCACAGAGTCAGGGTGCTCCCACACCCTTCAACAAATAATGTCCAGTAACTCGTCGAAGGGTGGAGATACCCAGGAGGTGGAGGGCTGGGCTCCGAAGGCCTTAAGGAACACCGACTCTTCCATTGAAGGGGCTTTGGAAGGCCAGTCGCCTCTCTGTCTCAAGATCTCTAGTATGTCAGAGAATGAGACATCGTCAGAGGATGACTTAGGGGACCCTTCCGCATCATCCAGATTGGTGTCTGAGGTGACGGACTCATCTGGGGAGTCCACGTGCTTCCTCTTGCACATCTTTTTCCAAGGGGTCTCATCAGGCAAGGACTCTGAAGGCCCATCCGAAACTAAGGGACCACACAAGGAGGTATCCTCAGGCCTGGGAGCTCTGCTGTCCAAGGACAGGGGTGCACCAGAGGCTCCAGTCGCCATGCCCAGGGAAGGAGCTACAGATTCCGGAGAAGTGACTAGGGACTTGGCCAGCACACTCCTCATAGACTTGAAGGCGGGTCCACCAGAGTCTGTAGAAATACCCCCCCTCCGAGGCCCTGACCAGAGTTGGGCCCCCTTTCGCTGAAGCACCAAGAGGGAGACTAGGAGCCGAGGTCAGAAGCCCCAATGACTCCTCCTCAGGCCCGACCAAAGACCCACGAGTACCAGGACCTGTTGAAAGTATTGAGAAGGTTGGAGCAGAGGTAGGTGCCGACGGACTAGCAGCGGGTCTTGGAACCGTCCCAACAACTTCCCCAGATTCTGTAAACCCCGACTCCGACGACCCTAAGGTTGTCGAAGGAGGAAGAGATGGTACAGGCAAGGCTGGCTCCGGAGCTGACTGGGCTGGGGCCGACAGCAATTTGGAAAAGACCGGTGACTGTAGGAGCCTCTGGACAACCCTGTCCAGGTCCAAATCAGAGAGCCTGGAGGACTTGGAGGAAATAGAAGGGGCTCGACAAACTGTTTCTATGGACTCCAATATCACCGTAGGAGTTCGGCTCCGAATCGGCTCCAACAACATTGGAGCCGAGGCAGACTCAAGGAACACCAAAGCCTCCCTCGGAGCCGATGAAGTAGGAGCCGACAAAACCGATCCTGGAGCCGACCCTCTCTCTCTCGGCTCCGAAGCCCTAGGAGCCGAGGGAGGAGATCCCAGTTTCGAACCCCTTTCCATCAGCTCCGAAGTCAGTGGAACCAAGGAAGGGGAAGCAGAACTTGGTCTCTCATCTCTCGGCTTTGAGGGCAATGGAGCCGAAGATGAAGACATAGATTTTCCTCTTTTAGCCAGCAGATCCGATGGATTGGTCGGAACCGACGACCTTTTCTTCTTACCACGAGACTCTGAAGACTGAAGGGTATCTTCAAAAGAAGGCCTATGCTCTTTTCCAGACATTCTGACCAAAAAACACACACACTGAAGGAAGGAAAGGAAGGGAATAGAGCTCTAACTTAAATGCTCTAAAGGTAGGGCTAAGGCCCACCAAACACCAGGAATTTACCACAGAAATTTTAACTTTAAGCTAAAACAACCAATACACACTCAGACAGCAAGATAGCTATTAAAATAGCTGTTTTGGTTAAATGTTAAGAAAAAGCTCACAAAAAAACCCAAATTTGACTAACAAAATAGGGTACTTAGCCACAGCCAACTCGAAACCATGCCTTAGCACTAGGAGCAGCAAACGAGATCTGGGGGCTTGGGTGTAGTGCCTCCTGGAATATAGGGGTTGGCCCAGCCAATCAGAGACTTTGTGCTAGTGTACCGGCTGAGTCGGAGCAGATTCTCGGCTCCGAGCCCATCAGTTTAGAATGTAGGCGAGATAGGATCGCCTTACATCTCTTTGTTTAAAACAACATGACAGTTTGACGTTTCTAAGACAGTCAGAGATGAGTGTTGAAGAAAGCAGGAGTGTGGCACTGAATCAAGAGAGTTGGCAGCAGTTAACATGATACCCCGACCCCATGTAGGAAAATGGGAAAAAAGGGCCTGATGATGATGATGATCAGTACATGGAAGAACGCCAGTGCATTATCATGTTTGACCAACCTAGAGGTATACATGTTATTGATATATACTGAAACATCTCCACCTTTAGCCCTTGTTTTTATTTAGTCTCCTGGCATTGAGCAGTAACACCTTGATGTTCAATTGAATTGATTTTGCTATGGTGGTAGGTTTATCAAATTTTCATTGCCTAAAAAATGCACTGTGTGGGGGGGTGGATATCTTATTGGCATGTTTGGATGAGTTATGAAATTGTGTGAAAACTGTATCAATAAAACTGAAACACTTGGCCAAATTCTTTCAGGCTATTGTGCCTTGCACACCATTAGTTTTATCAGTTATTTTAAAACCCTTTCTTAAATGAAAGTAGTGAAGTCTTCTTCTTTGTTGTAGGCTTTACTAATAGCTGACTGTGGTAAAACATATTTCCATTATGAACACTAAGAAAATGTTTTCATTTTGCAATTCTGTTTTGTTTTTGTCTTTTTCATTGTTCCTCATCTGTCTTTTTATTCTTACTTTCCCTGTCTCATTTCTTTTTTGCTCACATATATCTGTAAAAAGGGAATACTCATTAGTTTAGTTGGGAAGTTTTGCATATTGAACAGACTGCAATATTTTTAAGAAAATTACTACAAAAATGTCCTCAGTTCAGTGTGGAGATCACTGCAAGGGGAAATTCCATTTTTCGAAGCTACAGTAATGTCAGGTGATTACATTATCAATGGGTGATGAGCACTGTGGTGGATCTGCCACTTCCTTCGTAAAGAGATATTTTGAATTTAGCTGAGAACTATTTGTGCAGAATTTGAAAAACTGCCTTTCATTATTATATCAGGAAACCTGTAAAAGGCTCTAACCTGGATTCACAAAAAAAGTTGCTGCCAAGGAAGGCTTTTGAAAAGCTGCAGATGACTGTTGAAATGCAGTCTATAATTCACCCAGCAGTATTCATTCAGGAACCATATGATTAGGCAGTTGAATTAGGCATGTTAAGTTTCTTGCTGGCTTTGTGTAGATTACGTCAGTGAGTAGATTTCAATTGGGAGGCACAGGGGTAAGGTAGGATGCACAACTTCTCCAGTTGCTGCGTTCAGTACTATAACTTGCCCCGAATATTGAATTTTGGCTGTGCATGAGTAAATATAGTTCAAAAGGTAGAGAACAAAGGCAAAGAAGAGGCTGATATGATAAGGCTGAAAGTAAAAATGGCCATGTGTTCTTCAGAAGCATTGTTAGCATGGAAAGTAAAACAGAGATGTTTTGGGGCCTGGTGAAGAGCTTGTTTAACTGATGTAAGACTGGTGCAATTTCCAGTAAATACATGTCTTGAAGCAATTTTGAAAAAGTATATTGGGCATCAAGAGGAACCTGACAAGACAGCTGGGATACTGTGTAAGAAGCAAGTGGAGATTTAGGAAACTTAAAGTAAAAAGAGAAAATATGGTGGAAAATAGATTGTATAGACACTCAAGCAAAGAGAAAAAAAACCCAAGAGATACATTTAACAATTATAAATACCAGAAGGAGTAAAAAACGGGAGCTGAAGTGGGAGGTTTTAACTTGCTCATGCTTAGGAGGTTGAATAGATTGTGCTCCACTGTTTCTGCAGTAGTATTCCTATATTCCAACATGACAAGGTGACAGGCATTTGCCTCTTCTACTGCTCATTCTTTGGAGAACTTTTGATGTTTGGATAGTTACTTCTACTTGTTCACTTAGCTGCAGATTGTGAGCACTGAATGTTATTTACCAGAATTCCCACTTACACACAAATCTTCTAAATCCTAAATTTTTGCATTGTGAACCAACATTAGGTATCCACTATCTTCAGAATATAGATGCAAATGCAATAATCACTCTTGCACTTGTTATGTCTGTCAATCTGATCATTTCATAGAGCCTGGAATGATAATCTACATCTAGGACAAATTTGTGTCCACTTTGCACTATGGATGATCTATGCTATGCTAACCTGTGCTTGTATCTCATACTAATATCTCATATTCTGGATTTTTATGGTGGTATAATTCTACATTATTTGCTTGATTCGAATTGATATTCATGGCTATTACATTATATTTCTTGTTCTTTATTTACACATTGCATCTCATCATAGGTTCCCCTGTTCACTTAAATATTAACTGTTATTTTTGTCACTATTGGACCTGAAGACCTTGCTACAACCTATTTCTTCTCTGAAAGATACATTAAACTGAATTTCTTTCCTTAGTGATGATTTTTGCTTAGGCTGTCCTTTTTTGTAACATCTTTTTCACCAATTGTGTTTTTAAGTCAGTGTGAATACATCTCTGGAATTGTTTTACTTGTCCTTTTCTCACTGGTAACTGTGGAGTTACCCAAAGAATCTTTAGATATTTTACTTACAATTCTTCGTGCTTCTCTGTGAAATAACCTCAATATTTTGGCTATGCAGAGTTCCTTGTTTAGTCTGTATTTCATTTTCATACAAAGTTTTTTTTTATTATGCTTTGCAAGTATATGTAGTCTGTTTCTACTTTAAATTCCTTACCATATAGATAGCCATAGATCCATACACTATTGGGAACAATTCCTCTTCTATATGAGCATATCTATATTGTGCATTTGTAACTGTCCTTGCCCAGTATGCAACTGGTCTGTTCTCTTTAGGTTCATAGTTTAGTACTAAGCTAACTGCCCTTGCGAGCCATTTTAAGCCTAGCCAATTATCCCTTGTGAGCTTCAAACCCTGCACCTTGTGTTTGTAAGGCAAACACCTTAGCCATTAAGCTACCCTCCCAAATAAACAGCTCTTGCAAGGCTCGAACCCAAGGACCCTGCACACCCTAGACAGGGTGATTTACCACTAAGCCATGACAGATACATCTTGAAAGATCTTGTAAGATGACAGTTTTCATACTATTCTGACTGGTATTTCGTTGCAATAAGAATTGCCTATTCAAATCTAGCAGCTTAATTTTTGTGCATTTGTAACTAATTTTGTAAACATTTCAGATATTTTTCTTATTCATAGCTCAATTTTCATGTTATATCTTGTTCTAATGAGTTTTCTTAGAGACTTAGTTATCAGAGACATGTTAAGTACAAACTGCAAGATACGCCATCATTGTTAGAAACCTCTGTAATGCCTGCTTATCTTTTAGATTTCACACTTGTACACTTGCTTCACTTCTTCTGACTCTGGAATCTTACCCAATCATTTAGACGTGTCACTCTTATTGCACATCTGTTCTTATTTAACTTGAAATTATGAAAGGAAGCTGTAGCAATATCTTGTATGTCCTTTATATTTGAGCCTAATTGCAATATATTATCAGTTAAACTTGCATCTATCAGTTTCCTTTGCCTAAGCTATGTGAAATATGCTCATAAAATATAGGAGTGTAAGGAATCTATGCATTCTTAATGGTGTATTAAATATGCACAACTTGGTTCTTTCTTTGTCTAACTAGATTTTCCTGAGTCCACAGTTTGCATATTGTACTGAAAAGAACTTAATATTTTGCATTCTGATAATTTTCTCATGAGCAAGCAATAAACATTGCTCTTTTAATAATTTTATTTAAAACTGTCATTCAATAAAAATGTGAATTATGTGCTACTTCATGACAATAACCAAAATATTCAGCCATCCTTTGCTTCTTAATAACACCTAAGCTTTATGACTTATTCTGTTCATCCTTTTTCTACTCTTGACAGTGGTGCCTTTCTTGGAGCACATACACTGGCATCTATTAGATTATTTTGTATGTGATATTCTCCAAACTTCCTAGGACTGTAAATAAATAAGCATAGTTATGCAAGATATCATTACTGTAATTCTGCAAAGTTTCTGAGATAGTTCCATAACTGTAGGAGTGTTTTTGTATGCACTCACTATTTGTTTATACACTTTGAATTTATTTTACAGACTCTATGCTCTCGTATTCCAAATAAACTCAAAATATTAGAATAATTTACGTCTTGGCATGTTAAAATTTGAATAAGGAGTTTGTACTTTTTATTTTTATAATTATATCAGCATTACTGATGCAATATTTTTACTTATTTCATTAAATATATTAATGTGGACCCAAATATTGTTTGGGTGTCTTTAAATCCCACCGTTTTCAAAGTATTTTCAGACAAAATATCTTCTGCACATGTGGTTCATTTAAATTCAAGATTTTATTTGCAAAATAGCAGCATTTCCTTCCAACAATTAGACTTTTACTCTTATATCAGTGTGTCTGATGCATTTTCAGATTTCACTGTTTCAATTTCTAATTTCTAAATCATGCAACAAAACAAATTTACAGTCTGGGTTTCATTCATTATTTTGATTTTTTGTGTATCCTGCATTACATCAAAGCTATTTTCTTGAACTTATTTGATCTATGTATGTAGAGTATGCTGAAAATAGACCATATGCACTTTTATGTCTCTGTATGTTTGTGTGTGTGTGTGTGTGTGTGTGTGTGTGTGTGTGTGTGTGTGTGTGTGTGTGTGTGTGTGTGTGTGCGTTTGTGAACTATGTACCTGAGGTAAGGCATGGTTGTTGGACTTCTGTCAGCACACAATTGCTAGCAAAAGGGTAAGACATTTTTTCGTTTTTCCTCATTGTTTTGCAGTTTAGGCGTCAGTATATTTAATTAGTACGGGGTAGAGGGGACTGTATTATTTTTCTTGTTTCAAATAATTTTAAATTTGATGTGTAAGTTTAGATGTATTGCTTTAACTATATTAACCAGCTGAATATGTGATTTTTGACCTTTCGGTGTCGATCTTAGAATATTTAGTTGCATTCCTCAGTTAAATAACATAGGTATCAACAGTCTATCTAGGGGAATTCATAATGAGACATCATACAGTGGAGATAAAAACATTACAACTATTTATGATCTCTTCAATGGTTTTGCAGCTGTATTAGTATCTTGAATGATTTCAAAAAGGCCCTAAAACAATATCTGCTTAATAATACAACTTGTAACTGTAACTCCTAGCCAATCTCTAACAACTCTGACATTGACTTATCTCCTCTGCACTGTTTCTGTTCATGTCAATTTCCATTTACTGTCTGATGCTGCCTCTCTACTGAGCATCTTATAAAATCGCTCTATTCTGTAATCTCTTTCTTAGGTGATTTGTTATTGATGTTGTATAATTTGAAAATAGCTGAACCACTATTTCAAGAAACTGCTCTGTTAAATAACTTGCCTCACAATATCATGGACATTGTCTATCCTCATTGTACTCTTATCATAAAATGTTCATAGGCTTACTTCTCCTCATATTGTTAAATGTACTTAGGCTAACGACCCCTCTAGCATGAATATATTGTGTTACTTACTGTATTTACTCTTTGTATATGTACTCTTTCTTCATTTTTTTTGTCTGTTAATAATTATTTGTGATGTTGTGGAGCTTTTCTCCCTGGGCCTCCAGTGAAAAGAGTGTTCTGCTCAGTCGGACGCTCCTGGTCAACAAATGTCAAATAAATAAATAAGTAAGTAAATCTTGTCATGCCCTTCATGTGTCTGATCCTCATGCTAATATATCATCAGCTGCAAACATGCAAAATATCACAATCACACAAAGTAATGTAGAAAGACATTACACAAACTCAGCATCCATTTTTGAAGGTGGAGTCTGTCCCTGAGCCCTCAAAATGGGACTTCTTTCCCCATATGCCAATATTTAAACATACTACCACTGAAGATGCATAAAAATGGAAAATGGGAAATTAGTAAAAAATCTCACCTTTTCCCACAATAAAAACAATGAAGGACTGGCAAAAAAAGTTGTCCCTTAAAGATCTAGTGCATTAAGCAATGACTTAACAGGACATGATAAAAAGAACTGCTTCCCTCTATAGGACTTATGTCTTTGTAAACAATAAATAATATTAAATTAAATTTCTAGAATCACAGTAATTCTCAAATGTATCCTTAACTGCTGCTAATTTGTCTTTATCCTATTCAGGAAAAGAGTTACATATCTTTAAGTCTTCTTCCCTTGCAACATGCATAAATGTGATAAACTGTATCGTTTCACACTTCTCAGATAATTCACTCACAGTGATGAAAACATTTAATTTCTTTTTTTAATAAATTTTATTAAAATAATTTCATAAAAATACAATTCTTGAGAGAAAACTGCTCATATTTTTTATATTAATGATAAAAAAACTAAAACACTAATACAAAAATCAAATAAAAGACAATGAACTATGTACATCAATGTCCACTATACTATAGTTAAATAAATTAATTTAAAACAAGTGAATAAAATCAGGTTAACAGTTTTAAGTTATTAATTTTTGTATAATTCAATTATGTTCAACCATTGAGTATACACTACTGTATTCCTAGAAGAGCTAGTCTTAATTGTCATTGATTCTAACTTGTATACTTCCAAGAGAAGATCTTTAAAGTTTTGAAAGGAGGGAATTTACAATGATTTCCAATTCCTAGTAATTTCTTTCCTGGCTATGGACAGTACAGACCAAAGAAATTAATATTTACTAGTTTTAACACAAGTTGGGATTGGAGAATTAAATAAAACTAATGATTTAGTAAGATGAAAATTATCAGTGAAAATTATTTGTAAGAAATTATTACTATCTTCCCAGAATTTTTTCCAATGCAAACAATCATAAAAAATGTATGACCAATCATCATTCTGAACCTTCATACATTTCCAACAAAGAATATTTTTCTTATACATCTGATTTATGTTATATGGGGTAATGAAAGATCTATTTAAAAATCTCCAGGTACAAATTCTCCATTTACGTAAAGATGTAGTTCTACCTGCTGATTGATAAAAATTCAATTTATCCTTATCCGAAGGGTTATTATTATTAATGTTAGAGAAGTATTTCCAATAATTATCAGGAAACATATCTAGATCGGATTTGATAGTTTTATATATATTTGAAAGGCTAATTTTAATTAAGTTATTCTGTTGAGTAATAGCAATGAAATAATGAATACATTTGGGAATTAAATTTTTAACTGAAGAAGGTATTATATCAAATCTATTTTTAATATAATTTTTGGCTTCTTGTAAGTCAAGCCATAACGATGAATCTAAGACATTCTCTACCAATAAAGTATCAATAGATTGCAATTCATTATTTTTTAACATTTGATGCCAATAAATGAAATGATTTTTGTTCAAATATTGACAGTTTATGAAAATTTGTAGAGAAAATAACCTCTTGCATGTATGCTATAGGGAAAATAAGGTATAGGCAAGCATCATATGATTGAGACCTAAGAATTAAATTTTTAAAGGGTTTTAAGATAATATTGACATAGTTTGATGTAAAATTTTGGGTAAGGAAAAGAGTAAAATATTCCTTTAGTTTCCATATGAATATGTTATTTACTAGATTTAACTTAAAAAGATCATTATTATTTTTTAAATTTTGTGATGAAGATAGAATAAAATATTTCCATTTTGCTGAGTATTACTATCTATAAGTTACAAAATAGTCTTAATAACTGAAGAAATTGAATATATTTCAAAATTTGGAAATGCAATACCTCCATTGTTCCAGCTATACATATGATACGATAACAATATTCTTGGTTTAATTGGGTGCCAAATAATTTTTTTAATCATGGTGTTAAACTTTCTGAATATTGTATAAGGTGGAGGGATGGAGACAGACTGAACTATGTATAAGATTTCTGGAAGAAGTATCATTTTTATGATAGATAGTTTCTCTTCTATTGAGAATTTTATTTTCAACCATTTCTATATTAGTCTGTCTATTTCTATTAAGCTATTGTCAAATTCAATTTTAGTATTTATTTTATATTATTATCCCTAAATATTTTATATGTTGGGACAGTGGTATATATCTTTCATATTCATTTTGAATATTATATTTTTGGACCAGTTAACAGAATTTGTGTTTTGTTATGGTTAAATTTAAGACCTGAGTTTTTCTGAAAGTAATCTATATCATCAAATAGCTCATGAATTGCTGGGTTTATACCTCCCAAAGTAATCAGAATGTCATTTGCAAACAACTGAATCTTTGAAGTTTTATTAAGACTTATATCGAAACCTTTAATATTACTATCTCCTCTAATCAGATTCACCCAAGGTTCCATAATTAAAGTAAATAAAAGAGGGGATAAATGACAGCCTTGTTTGGCCCCTTTAGTTATAGGTATGGACTGAGATATATTAGAACCAATTTTGACATAAGATTTAGAGCCTGTATATAACTGGGTGATAAGATTTATAAAATTATTTGAAAACCTAAGTTCCTGTAAGACAGTGAATAGGTAATCCAAATTAACTGTGTCAAAAGCACAATTTATGTCTAAACTAACTATAATTAGGTTATTTTTTAAGTTTTTAGTTGATTCAATTAAGATTATTATTCTTTTAATATTATCAAATGTTCTATTCATTATGAAACCTGTTTGGTTTTCATCTACTAAGCTGGGAAGAAAATTGTTAAGCCTCTTTGCATATATGGACATGCACATTTTATAATCTGTGTTTAATAATGATATAGGTCTATATGAATTACATTTAGTAGGGTCTTTTTTCAGACTTTAAAATGGGAGAAATAAATGTATATTTCCAGGATGGAGGGATGGTATTATTATTTTGTATTGTTTTAAAAACTAAAAGTAGCAATGTTAGAGCTTCATTCAGTAAAACTTTGTATATTTCTGGGATAATACCATCATTATCAAGTGTTTTGTTTTGTTTGAGTATATTAATTTGTTCTTGAATATCCTTTAATGTAATTTGTCTATCAAGTAGCTTGATTTGTTCTTCTGTTAATTTTTTAGTGTTTTTATTAATAAAAGCTTGAATATCTTTCTTTGGATTTATTAGTGCAGAAGTTTGGTTAAGCTTAAGAAAACATTCTCTAAATTCGTTTAATATGTTATGTAAGTCAGATACATTTTTTTCTTATGAGGTGAATACATTTCTTTAATATTAAATTTGTTTAATCTTTTTACTTTATTGGCTAAGATATTCAAAGATCTGGGATTTATTGAAAAATTAATAAATTTAAAATTTTCAAGACTGATCATAGTTTTATGGTTTAAAATTTCAAGATATTTCTTGTTTAGGGTTTTTATTTCCTCCAATTTGGATTTTTCTAGTTTTTTTTGATAACTCAAGGTTCAAGGTATCAAGCTTAGATTGTATCTCTTTTAAATCTTTATCCCATAAAAGTATTTTTTTTTGTACCAGTCAATTATTCTGCCATACAAATATGCCTTCATGGCATCGCAGATGAAAATTTCAGATGTATTATTATTGGCATTAAATCCAAAAAAATATGAACTTCCTCTAATATAAAGGTGTTAAAATATTTTAATTTAGTAATATATGCTGGTATCGATTTTATCTGAACATTGTAATGAGTATAAATATGTTTATTGAAGGTTACAGAGTTATGATCTGAAATGGGACAAGTAATAACTTTCACATTAGTTAAATAATTAGCTAAACTATTGGATATAAAAACTCTGTCTATTCTTGAGAATGAGTTATGTCTGTGTGAAAAGAAAGTATAGCCTAATGATTTTGTGTCAGCATAATTATCAATGTCCTTCAATAAAAAGGAATTTGTAAATTCTTTTAGAAGTTTGGCTGAACTCAAAACTTTTCTGTTACCTTTAAAAGAAGAGTCTGAGCTATTGAAAATGCAGTTGAATTCTCCAGATAATATAATTTTGCCTTTAGAGAATTGAATAATATGATCTATATGTTGTTAAGCTGAGCTCTGACCAAAGCCAGGAATCCAGTAGATGTTAATTAGAGTGAAGATTAATTTGTTAAACTCTATTACAATAGAAACTATCATACCTTTATTATCTTTGTATGAATCTATAATTTTAGGTTGTGGCAATTTGTTATTCCAAAGTATCGCAACACCTCTTTTTTGAGAGTGTTGAGAGCTATAGAGTACTGAAAAGGATTTAGATTCTAACTTGGAAACATTACCCTCTAACAAATGAGTTTCTTGCAGAAATTGTGTGTTATTTAACTGGCGATATTTATTTAAAGATCTTCTCTTGTTAGGGTTATTCAAGCCATTTATGTTAAGGGAAACACAATGTAAAAAAGTCATATTATAAGAGTATTGATGAGTACTATATACTGATTGGGACTTTCAATAAGCTTAGAACTATGAGATAAAACTAGCAAAATGTTGGAGATACAGCAATATATACAGTATGAAACAAAGGTAAAAATATCTAAAATTGAAATGATATGAATATATAAATAACAATTTTCTAAACTTGCTTTAGTGAACATCAAAAAGAGAACTATCAAAAAATAGTAACAGAGTTTTATAACATTAAATCCCTCAAAAACCCACCTGGAGCTATAAACTCCTAATTTGAGTGACATTAATCTCCCAAATTAACTAACCTACTAGCAGCAGGTTTCTGTCAAGCTCCACCTGAGTATGAACTAGTTCATAATTAAATACATGGCTTGTGAATAATACTGTCTGTATTATGCAAGGGAAAAAGTTATCAAATAATCTATACTAAATTGACTAGTAAGCAAGATAACTTAGATTGAATTGCAACAAAGAATAACATGTTATAAGGTAACAAATACTAATATCATAAATTAGCAATACTATAAGAATGTGAAATTACAAAGGTTGTAATAAAGATTCCTATAAATAAAGTTATCAAAAATGTAAGAGTTAATACATTAGCCAAAAAAAAAGTAACTCAAAGGAATAGTAGCGAGTGAATGTGACAGCATAATAAAAATTCCAAATCATACGGAAAGAAAAAAAAAAATAAAGAACATTTTACTTCTAATGTTAATAATTTTTGTTATTGCAGCCTCATTACCAGTTATGTACTGTACTTTGTGAAAATATAATCAGGAAATAAAAATTAAGTTATTTTTTAAAACTATAGAGTTATGTTTATACTAAAATACTAAATTTATATTAGATCAACTCACTACAAAAATACTTCATATTATATAGGAAGTAGTATAGCAAAGTTACTTGGAAACAAGAGTGTAACTGCATAAATGGATATATCCAGATTATCTTTTAAATAATTAAGTTATTCTGTTAGAACCAATAAATATAGTAAACTAATCATTTGTAAGATATAACATGAATTTAACAGAGGATATAACCAATAAAGGCAAATCAAAATCCATTTAAAGTAAACATTTTGACTGTAAGTATAGAATGAGTAAAATAATTACTGTTTTACAAGCTTTTAACAAGAGATATACCCTCCTTAAATGTACAACAGAAAAGAACCAAATCTATTTACTAAGCTTACATAAATATTAAAATACAGATAACAAAAGTAGCACTATAGTAAAGATTTAAAAAAATAAGTTTGTACTGCTTCTTTATACCTTGTAATAAAACTGCACCAAGTTTGCTTTAAACTAATTAATAATGATTAATGCATAACATAATGGGACCTATCTCTGTCGATCTCTACTGGGGAAAAAAAGCCTCACAGCTCTGTAGGAGAATCTCAGACAACAAATGTAAAACAAATATGTAAAAGTAAAAAGAAAATAAGATTTTCCGAATATGTCAAACATTTGCATATAGGTACTTGCATACACATAGAGATACAGAAAGCATGATTCTTAAAACTCAAAGCATGTCACGTAATGTGCAAGATATTAAATATCATCTGAGGCAGTTGTTATTAAAAACCTATCCATGACAATATTAGATGCAACAGTATATAAATAACTATTAAATATATGTAATATCCAGAAGAATATCTGAACATTAATTAAGTTTTCAACAATCCAAGTGAATTCCATCAGTAGTATTGGCATTTTTAAAACATGTATAATTTGAGTTGCCACCTTATTAAATGCCCTTTTGGTACAAATGTCAGATTTTGCAGGGAGAAACATACCCATGGCCAGTGCAAAGGACAGACCTTCACTTTTTTTGCCTAAATAACATCTTATTCTTGTAGCATTTTAGTTGCTTATTCTGTCTCTTATAACATATAGATGTTTTAGATACAGAATAACTGTTTTATGCAACTATTACATAAAAATATAGGCAATAATTTTGACCTAAATCTGGGGACATTTGCCATTTTTTCAATTTTTTGCAGGACACAACTGCAGGACAGACTGTCTCTCACAAAGTGGAACAGGTGGCAACTCTATGTATAATCAATTTACTAAAGAGATAATTCTTGTTGCTTTGATATTACAAGAAAACAGCCCCTCTCTACCTACTAATTAAATAAATATATCGGATACTTTCTATGTTATAATAGAATGTAGCTTGCAGGTATCAAAGACTTTGTTACTTATTTAGAGATGATTTTACCTTTTATAAACTGCAAAGACTGATTAATTTGTGTTGTATAGTCCGAACAATGCAGGGGAGAAAAAAAAGAAACAGTTACTTCCTTTTAATAATGGCTGTCAAGCTGAAGGTGACATCATACGGCTCACTGGAGATGTTCAGTTGTGCATATGGTCTTGTCTTCAGGCCATAAGAAGTGCGAGCACCCTCCAAATTTTTGGCGGGAAACAACAGTCATTTCAGACAACATCTGAAGGCATCCTAAGTCTCGAGAGGTTCACGGAACACTCCAACAGCACTTCATTGCTTCACTGTGTAAAACAGCAGAGAGAGGCAAAAGAAAAGAAAACACACAAAAAAAGGGGGGTAACAACTCACAGATGGACCTACCATGCTCCAACATTAATTTCAAGTCAAAAGCCACCAACGAATAGGGCTTAAGCAAACAAAAAGAATACCACAATAAAAGCATCAAATAAAGCCACTATGCCCAAACCAACAAAAAAAGACACTATAACTGCAAAGGCATGGGAATACATTTACCCAAAATCATAATCAAATACAAGTATTCAACAGCCCCATACTGAAACGAGCAATGAATCAAGAAACAAAACTGTAAATCAATATAAAGAATTAACAACCGGATAACTTTCTTTAAATGCCATCAACTACTCAGAAAACATATACCAAAAGCTAAATTATAGGCTAAGAAGAGTGAAGACAAAATGAAATATGAATATTAAAACCTTTACATATGCATCAGATTAATGAAATGAAGGGAAGGGACTGTAATCAGAACACCTACAATAGAATCCCAGTAATATGCAACTACTTAGTATCAGTAAACAAAAACAGATTAAGTAATACAGTCTATATGTTCAAAGGCATATGTAAGCAAGGGACAATAAGCAGATATTTTTTCTCTTAATAAACAGTGTATATTTTAAAGAAGCTAAATATATAATATATACTATAAATATTCAAGTAATAACTATAATACAAAGAACTAAAAGTTATTAGTAAAGATAAACGATAAAGCAAAAAACTAAGGGCAATTATGAAAATCTAATAAACTGTTCAGTAAGAAACATAAGCCAAAAATACAAGATAATAAAGAATAAAACACAGCTCACCTGTTGATCCGTTTTCATTTCCCTGGACTATTGGGTCACAAGAAAAAATTCTTATGTAAGGAAAAAGAAAATAAAAACCATGTTGTAACAAAATTTTTTTTAAGTTTCTTCTCGTGATCTACAATTTTCCAGGTTCCATTTTCAGCAATTCTTTTAAAACTGGAACTAGCCCAGTCCGTGTCATGTATTTTTTTTCCAAAATGTTGTTAGATTTAATGTACTTAACAGCTGCATCTATTTCCTCAAAAATCCTAGGACCATCTGGAAGGAAGATTCTCAGCCTAGCAGGGAAGAACAGGTGAGATTTTATATGTACTTTTTTAATTCTTTGAGTAAAGGTAGGAATTGTTTCCTTTTAGTTATGACAGATGTAGAATAGCCATTGTCAGAACGAATTATGTTATATTTGTATTTAATAGGTGATTTAGACCAATCAGTCTTTAATATTATTTTTTTATCATGGGTTGATAGAAATTTGACTATGACAGATTTTGTGGAATTACTTCTGGTAGATTTGGATGTAGATAGAGACCTGTGAGCTCTTTCTATACCAAAAGAAAGTGCTTCAGGAAGCTGTAAAATATCTGGAAGCCATGAGGTTAAATATTTCTCCAAGTTATTTTCTTCTAGGTTGTCTGGCAGCCGAAAGGTCCTTATGTTATTTCTTCGAGATCTATTCTCAAGATCATCTATTTTAGTTTGAAGCAGGGTATTTTGCTTCAGAAGGAATTCTAAATTATGTTCATTTTGTTGTATTCTGCTGTCCATGTCATTTAAAGATGTTTCAATATCTGCAAGTTGTTTCTTTTGCTGCTTAAGGTCTTGATGTAAAGTCTCCATTTGTTGAGAAGTATTTTCTTTAAAAACATCAATCTTCATATCCATTCTGTCAGTTTTTGTGGATAATTCCTGAATAGTAGTTAAAAGAGTTTGAAACTCTTGTTTTATTGCTGAGTCCTGATGAGAGGATTTTGTAAAGCTCATGTTGAATCCAGATGCCAGAAACTTGTCTCTTATTTTTTGGCAGGAAAAGTTTAAAAAAACTTAAAAAATATTTTAATACTAACTTAGAGGACTGTTAAGAGAAACTAAATATTTAAAAAAATGTATTTTAGTAAGTTTTAAATAAAAATTCCTGTCATAAAAGAAACTATAAGACAGAGCTGAGAGAAAGTGCTGCTACTCAAGGCACATCCTTGGCCACACCCCCAATACATTTAATTTCTGAATCTGACATTTTCAATCTTCTGATAAATTTCACGTAGTAAGAGTTTCTAGTAGTTGCATATGGAACATATTTTGACTGAGAATCTTGCCTTTGTGCTTCCAAATGTATACATTCCTGAAAGCAAATCAGGGGATTCACCCAAGAGGAATGATGGATGCACGTGCATTGTGCTGATTAAAGAGACATACTTGGGAAGAAATAAATACTGATGCTTCTTTCTGTGTTTTGTTGCTTCACTATTATTTTGTCTTCTACTGGAGTGAATGCTGTCATGCTGTTGTAGTATCTGTTTTAATACATTCATTCCTATCAACAAGACATGAGCACGAAAGTTTGTAAAAAAGGGAATAAAATTGAGAGACCACAGAAACCAGGAGGTAAAGATGTCAAGGGCAGAAATGGGCACCTAAAATGCTAGCAGTAGGATCACTAACTACTTTAAAAGCACCTGAGCTAGATAAAGAAGACCCCTCCAACTGCTATAAAATATTTCACTCCACAGAGCAATGAAACAAAGATGTTTGTGGTTTCCAGTGGGGTAGTTTAACAGATAGAGAGGATGAACAGGAAGTATTCTGCACTGGTTCACCCAAACCCCATATCAATGGACAAAAGACAAATAATACATGGAGACTATGGGTCAGATGAGGTTGAAAAGTGAAACCAATTTTTCTGTAAGGACAGAACCCAATAACATGGGTTTACTGCAAGCCTTTCAGACAAAGTTGGAGGATTCTCTCTCTCTCTCTCTCTCTCTATCTATCTCTTTCGGTTAGTGAAAGAAAACAGTGTACATTCAATGGTTTATATTCATGGAAAACAACTGCTAATTTCTATCAGAAAACGGGACATGCTGTCTATTTGTTTGCACTATGGTCCTGCCTGTAATACTGTTGCTAGTCATAAAAAATCAATTGTGAAGTTAGACATAAAAAGTAAATTCTGAAACATCTTGTTTGTTGACAATGGACAGTGAAATATAACATTCCTAGATTTAGAAAAGGAAGCTATCATCCTTCCAACATGGTCTGAAAATGTTTGCCATTTGCAGATGATCCATCTACTATGTCTAACATTTTGCCTGAGCAGTATATATATTTTCTCAGCAAAATCCATTACTGCCTGTTTCATTTGTTTCAGTAGTAGCATATAGTGAGACCCCGAATATTCCCCTCTTCTGAATAGGCTGATAATTTATCAAAAAGATAGTTGGTTAGTAGTGGTTCATCTCCCAGGCCCTAGCTTGTAAAGATTTTATCTCCCAGGCCCCTGCTTACACTTGTCAAGAGTATTAGAACTTGTCAAAGATTTATGATGCATGGCTAGGCTTAAAAAGGCCCTTGTGGTAGTTAGCCTAGTAAACACCTATGAACCTATGAATCTATAAGATAAGTTATATCAGTCACTGCTGTTGCTGCAACACTTGGTCTTAGAGATTTCAGATGCTACTCCTGATTGCATTAGGCAGTTTCAGACCTTGAATTCTCAAATGGTTAATTTTACACGAGACATATTAGCAATGCTGCAAATCCATAGCAATTTTGAAGGGAAAATGAAAAGTCTTGAGAAGGATTAGCAGTATCTTCAAAGACCATAGACTTAGTGTCCAGATCACATTGATGTAGAGTGAAATTTATGGGACTGTCAGAACACTGGGATGCACAACAAACATCACTTCAGTCTGCTCATTTAATCATTGCCTCTTTACTGAATAAAACTTAGCAGATGTGACATCTGTGTTTCATACTGATGTTGTTATTATAACTGGGTTAGCAAAGCCTGTACTAAACAAAATTATAATAGTGACACTTTTCTCCATTATGCAGCAGAAAGTGGTGTTAAATAAATCTATTAAAGTGAAGAAAAGTAGAGCGAACCAAGCAGTAATTACAATATATCAGGATTTGCCTTCTAAAACTGTGGAAAAGAGGAGGCTTTCTGGAACTATTTTCACATGGTGTTAAACAAAGATTCATATTTCCTGCAGTATTGAAATTCATCTAAACTCTATATTTTTCTTTTCAGATCTCTATAGAGGCAGATGGGGGGAGGGGGTTAAAATAATAGGTCATGTTATAAACAATTGCTTTCCTTAGATCTATTGACTTGGGGTTATTCACCAGGCATGACTGTATGTTTTATTTTTATGTTTAGTTTTTTGGGGGGGATCAGGAGTTGGGGGAGAGTGCTGTAGCCTACTGAGTTTTGCTCAGGTTTCTTTATCCTTACATTGCATAGCTATTAAGGTTGCTACTTTGAATATTCATGTAATTAACCATCCTACAAAATGCAGTCAGTTGTTTGAAATGTTGTAGCACATGAATAATTTTGTTTCTGTGTTACAGACATTTCATTTAGCTACTGACGACAGCAATGTGTTGTTTAATGAAAAAAGGAATCCTACTGCTGAACTGCTTATGTCAATTGTATTCTAACAAGGCCAAGGAGAGCTATTTTCCTACTGAAAAGTGCTTGTATTGTAATTGACACAAAGGCAAAAACACCCATATAATGCTATTAAAACTAAAAGATACACAATTTTCTGTTAGCAGAGGTTGTAACTATGCTCCACTTTATTAGGATTTTTTACAAGATTTATTTCAAGAATTGATATAGTTGCAGGCTGATTGCATGTTTGCTGGTGACTTTAATGTAAGCCCTGGCAATATCGCAGTCTAAAGTGTTGCAGTCTTTTCTGCAAGTTTTTGATCATATAGATTGTTAGAAGTATACGCATTCATTACAGCCTGATTTTACATATTTAAAATCCCGGGTCCTGAGTTCAAATCCTCAGCAATCATACTTTCTTACATTTAGTGCTGTAGAAATGTGTGAGGAGATGTAAAGGGTGGTTTAATTGAAAAATTGTTACATTTGGAAAAGCTGCACTGTGCTAAGCACTGCTTAAACATGGTCAATGGCTACTGCTGTCTGCACATTGCTAAGCTTCGCTAAAAAACGGTTGTGTGAGTTTAGGCGATGCTCAGCTCTGCTAAGTGGGTTTGAGAGATGCTAAGCAATGCGGTGCTTTTTTGAAAGTTACAGTATGATGTGTAAGGGTGGGAAAACAGTCTATATTAATGTCAATTGGTGGGAATTCTGCAGCATTCATTGGACTCTTACTAACTTGTTGATATGCCTGACAGTGTTGGTGAGGGAGCAAGATTTTGGGTGCAGAGGTGGGGTGTGCAGGATACAGACTATTTGTTAGACTCCTGGCCCAGAAATATGAACCCTGGCTGTTGCAGGGTGGTTACCAGGGGTTTTTATTAGATGATCAAACTCTCAAAAGTTTGTCATATGGTTGAGACCATATGATCAAACTTTTGAAAGTTCGAATGTTTTAACGGAGATCTCTGTACAGCACAGAATGGGAAGATTTCCCTTTTCTGCACTGTAGTGCAATTTTGGAATTGGTATATTTAAAGAGTGGGGTATGTGGGGGGCACAGTCCTCCATGTGGGGGGTTCAGGGGGGCTTGCCCCCTGCTTAAAATGTTCAGGTGGGTTATTTGTGTAGTTAATTTTTTTTTTTATTAGATCTTCGAACTTCTGAAAGTTTGATGATATGGTGTTGACCATATGATGGTCGAACATTTGGAAGTTCGATTATCTAATATAGACCCGATTACCGGGGCTCAGAATGTAAAGCTGAAGTCTGGGATCGGTTAGCCAGGGATCTTACCTGTGCTACTGGTATCCTCCACACTGGTGAGCAATGTCATCACCACTGTGATGACTTGAAGCAAAGGAAGAAGGGAAACTTGGACTCCTGGATCCAAGAGGCTAGGGCTGGGCATGCCCAACACATATGTAAGTATGTTTGTTAGTACTTTACTAAAATACAAGCTGAATCTGTGCATAACTGGTATGCATAATGGTGTGCTTCATTTCTAACAGCTGCGGCTGAATGGGCTCACAATGTCCAGTCTCACACCAGGCGCCTGGCCAGGATGCACCATGAGTGTGGCAAGTACGGATATTTTCTGATAACTGCACTGCAATAAACAATAAACAATACCAATAACAATAAGCAATAAGGTTTAAAGCATGATTGTGGTTTGATAACTAATGTGTGCAAATAACTGCAGTAGGACTGTATTCACTGCATATGTGTTCTAATGTCACTGCAGTCAACTGTAAAGCTGAAATAAATAAAGAACACAATAGTAATTGCCTGATAAATGAATTGCACTACCCACAGTATGGTTCAGTGCTGTCTTCAGGATACTTTCAGTCAAATAATACTCTGTATTCCTCCCACTCCAGGAACAAAGTATATGGGTATGGTAGCCCATGTTCTGGACAGATATCATGTGTATACTTGACAGATTCTAAGGAGCAATAACAATAAAGTGTAAAGCAGGATTATGGTTTCATGCGTAATGTGTTCAAATAAGTGCAGAGGGCTGTATTAATTGTGTGTATGTTTGAATGTCATTGCAGTCAATTGTAAAACTGAAATAAAAAAATAATGCAAAAGTAATTGCTGATAAATGTATGGCACAGCCCACAGTATGGTTCAGGACTGTCTGCAGGCCATTTTCAGTCAAATAATGCTCTATATTTCTCCCACTCCAGGAACAAAGTATATGGGTAGGGTAACTATGCTCTGGGCAGATATCATGTGTATACTTCACAGATTCTAAGGAGCAATGACAATAAAGTATAAAGCAGGATTATGGTTTCATAAGAATATGTTGAAATAAGAGCAGTAGGGCTGTATTCACTGCATGTGTGCTCTAATGTCACTGCAGTCAATTGTTACATTACATGCACATGTTCCCTGGAGTCACAGCTTTTGTTTTCTACTCCCATGCTGCCAACTAACACATGATGGCTGTCTAGTCTACTTAATGTACACAAACATATCTCTCAACTGTCATGATTTTCTGTAATGTAATGACAACTGCCCAATCTGTCTGGCCCATGATTAGGAGCTAAATGATAACCTGGAATGCAATGTATTTGCAAATCCATTTACAGAACACCTTGGTAGTTATGTACATGCACATGATGTGAAACATTTCCGTGTAGTTGTGTACCTGCCTTTGTTAGTGCTTGGTTCATACTGTCCCATGCTAACAGCTTGAGAGGTATGTACGTGCTGCATCATCTGTAGAAGAATTTGAGTCCTTGTACTCACAACTGACACTGCACACCTTTAGAAGTATGTATCAGTAGTCTGTGTATTAATATCATCTGTGAATTCACTAATGGTATGTTTTTCTCTCTTGCCACCCATTATCTTCTTTAATTTATTAATGTTATTTATTATTATGATTTAATATTAATATATTATTTTAAACAAACTGTTATGTTGGCCTTATGGATTATTTCATACTGCTTTGCTGTTAACATACTTACTGTTATGTTATTTATTATTGCATTCTTCATAATATGCCTTAATAGGTATTTAGATTAATCAATATTATGTTCCATTATGTTGACAGTAACATTGGCTTGGTTATTACTAATTGACTTATCATTATATCTAATTTACTACAGTGCAACAAGGTAGGCTAGTTCTAGGTGATCCACCTACGTTGGCTCCTCCGGCCATGGCACTGGGGACCAGCACTTCTGGGGCACAGCATGGTGGTGCCCCCTCTGCTGCTCCTGAACTACCTGTGGTGTTGAGCAGTTCTGCCCCACAAGCCAGGGCTGGGACCCCCTCTGGGAGCAGTGGTGGAGAGGGTGGTGTTGTTACTCATGACAAACTACTAGGATTGGTGCTCAGGATAGTGTTCCAAGGTTCTGGATGCCACCTGCACTGGATGGAAGGCATGCTCACCAGCCTGGTGGGGCAGCCTTGCCTCGGAGCCCAGCCTCCAATACTGCCACCCCACGGTCAGTGAAGGAGCAGTGCTGGCAGTCCCATGGGTGGGGACTTGAGTCATGCTGCTACCTTGTGGAGGCACCTGAGACTGGGATTCCACAATACCCTCCCCATCCAAGGTGTTCACCTGCTCTTGTGTCACACCACCCCTGTCTGCTGTCTTGTCTGTCTGCAAAAGCTTTCTCAACTTCCCAACTTACCACCTCCACACATACCTATCTCTCTTCCCCAACATTCTGTTTTCACCTTAAAAACAAATGGGCACCTGTCCCAAAAAAAAATATCATCCCATAGATAGCTTTTCATTTTGCAGACATGTCCACCAGACACATGTAATTTGCTCCAATTGGCTTGACAACACACTTATGTTGTTCTCACTTCTCTCTCTGGGAGTGACAGTCCAAATTCATCTACAAATTCTGTCAAAGTGCACATTTGTTGCTGTGCAAGAAATGGATAGCTATGGCTCTTTCCTACAGTCTTCCTGCACATACCTACCTGCCTTTCATTACATTTCCCCCTGATTGCACCCCATTTCACCACTGAACTATCTCCCCATTTTTCTTTTCTTGAAAGATTTTTTGCATGAGTCTGCATGCCATGGTGTTAAGCTCAGCTAAATGGAGCTATATTGATATATGTGTTTAAAATGATAATAAACATATAGAAAACAAACACTTGTCTGCTATTTTGAACCCAAGACCATTATACCTGTAGACCACTACAATAACCTGCCACACCACACAGCTGTTAATTAAAAAGGTGGTTTAAGCAAAATATAATAATTACAAGTTACCGTCATTAAGCATGTGTAAGCAGAGCTGCGCATTTTGCCGCAGTGCACAATCTTGCTGAAAGAGTAATGGAAAAACTGGGAGAGTAACTTGGAGTCTGGTACAGGACTACACCAGTAGAAAGTCAGCCATAGACTAATGGATGTAAGTGAGGCCTCTAATATCAGGTAAATGGGCACTTTTATCAGCAACATGTACAAGTAACCTGCTAAAATAATAATGGCAAAATACATGTTCAGCTGGGACTCTGGTGGAGAAATTCATCCCTATAAAGCCAGGCTTATAATAATGGATGTATGTCACAGCTTCTGTGTGTGCACTTATATCTTCACAAATACACATGCTGTAACAGTGAGTCAGTAGATCAGTCTGTTAAATGCTTTGCAAACAATAAGTTTTGCCACACATGGTCCTGGGTTCAAATCCAGTGGTGTGTAGCATTCAAATTACATTATTGTGAAGTCATCAATGAATGACTGCATCATCCACTCTATCCATACAGTGCATTTCAAATGCAATGTCTGCTTTTCAATGATAGAAATCAAAGGCCTGCAGATAGGAACACACTTGACATATTCCTATAACAACACTATAAAGTGCATAAAGTGTCAGGTCATGCATTAATATGTTTTCACAGAAGAGTTTAACTTAGGTAATACAAATGAGGCCGACTGATATCAGAGTGCAGCACACAATTATTTTGTAATGATATTACAGATTAGCACAGCTGCACAACTAACATACAAATATGGAGGTCCTGCTATTAACAAGGACTGCCAGCACACATGTTCCAAATGACTACCATAATATAACACATGACCTGGCAGTTGCCCACATGGTAGACATGTTGTCTAGTACTCTGTTAGTGATACCATTGCCTAATATACCTACCTTATACACATGCCTTAATTTGCAGTGGAATGGGTACCCTCAGTCTGGCTCTGCCTCAACAACAAGGATGCCACACCTCCCACAGTTACTCTTACAGCTTGCTGTCCTCCAAAGTGTTCACACTCTCTGCCTATGCCTATTAACTGCAGCATCAGCTGCAGCCTATAGCACACACATCTGTATGTAAAAGCAGCTACTACAGATGTACCCTCTGCCATGATGTAGTATCTTGACCCCAGTAATGTCCAGGACAACATATCAGAAAGGGCTTCTAATCTACATGAAGGCCTTATATCTTGTTCAGTGGTTGCATGTCAATGGCTGATTATACTAGAAATCAGCTGTATGGCTGCAATTACATTTCAGAACCACAGATTGATGTTAAAAAATCAGACAGCTGTCTAGGCGAATCAGTCTGTATGAGACTTTTTTCACACAGAAAACACATTGCCAAAAACTTTATATATCTTCACATATCAACAGAGGCGTATTGTACTCCATCAGGTATGTGACCTTTTTGTTTACAACATGATGCATATGTGTGAATATACTTAGAGGAATGGGAATTACAGCATTAAGCTTTTCTGAGAACTGTAATGATGACATGTCATTGATCACCAGATTTGTTACACCTACAGAGGATGTGCAATACATCAAGGGTGGAATGTTTTTTGTCAATGTGCCACACTGGTCCCATGTGAATGTCCCTTTATAGTGGTTGTAATAGCACACTGCTATTCATTTGGCACTGTTGTTTTGACATATTATTGGGGGGGGGGGTTCCCCTAGGGGACACACTACAATGGACTCCTGTGTTGGGTGTGTAATCATGCAGCAGTATCTGTTATGGCACAAAGTCCACACATTTCAGCCCCAGAACTTGGACCAAAGCTCCAAAGGCAGCGGTGTTTCCATGTTCATAAAGGATGACCACACCTCCAGACTGGTAGTCCAACATAATGCATCAGAGATACTTCAGGTGCAGCTAACATTGGGTAAGACAGTGATTCAGGTCATAGCCTGTTATAGGTCTCCACCCATGTCCCAAGGCTCACACTCCATGTTCCTAAGCACCCTGGAAAATATTAGGGTCCAACCTAACAATCTCATACTGGGCGACTTAAAACTACCCCTCCATTAACTGTGAAAACTACTCATGTACCAATACACTTGCCCAACATTTCCTGGAATTCATTAATTCCAATGCCCTGGACCAGTTCATTCTTACCCCCACTAGAGGTAGCAACATCCTTGACTTGGTCATTACTGACAAGGGAAACCATTGCTCTACGCCAATAGTCAACTCCTCCCTGGTTAGATCTGGCCACAAACTAATCACCTTGGACTGGACTTCCCATACATGTTAAACAGAGCACCTCACTGGCCCTCTTTAAGAGAAATCTTGATGAATGGATGGGTAATAGAAAATTCATCCCGGGGATCACTCCAGTGGCTCTACTCGACAGAGGCACTGGGAACTAAGGTCAGGTGACACGATGCCAGGGTAATCCTATGGGCTAGACTTTAAAAGCTCCAGGTCCATTAGCCTAGTAGATACCTATGATCCTATGAACAGGAATAGCTGACTATTGTTAGTATCTTATTTGTATCCACATGTGTACTATGTTTGCACACTGTGGAATAGGATAGGTGTGATCAAGCAGTGGATATTGCCAGCCATTGTGTTCCTGGTGTGTCTCTACATAGTGTACTCCCATGTATAACACCATGAACTCCTACTGTCCAGGGGGAGATAAAAAGGGAACAGTGGGAAGCATTGTGGGCTGATCTTGTCAGTGATGTTAATGCCACAGGACACCAGAGCAGGACGTATGAGCAGGTTTGACACCATGTAACAGATATGGTAAATCAGACAAAAAAACCCCCACAGGCTAAGGTAACAACTTGAAAAAATAAAATGTAAATGTCTAAGTGATAATCCACAGTGTTGAAAATCCAAGATAAAAGTTTATTCTGTAAGCCCTTTCACAATACATCAATATTGCTTCATCAGACAAGTAAAAAAGAATTAAACATCCATTAAATATGCTTAATCAAAATTCAAATGAACCAATGAAAAAGCTTGCATCATAGAAAATAAACCTTCCCCTTATTCTATATAAAATATATAACTTTTGGGCTTAAAGCTACATGCTCATAAATAAATAAAAAAGCTAAATGCAAGAATATTTAATGTTAAAATGAGCATAAAATTATGCAACAAATATATAACAATATAAAATATTTTACAAGAACTTTGTTTTATATTTATTTAATATGCCTAGCTTTAAGGATTGGTTTAAGAGGAACTGAGTCATTAAGACCCAGGCCCCTATGAGCATCAAGTCTTAATATCCATTCCATTTCAACACATTGAGTTCGATTAACATGATCACCAAGTCACTCACACAAATGCTATATATGTAGTACTTGAAAAACAAAGATGTGTTCCGCACCCATCAACACTGCATGCTTAGCTAAGGCACTGTAGTTAGATATGATAAATGATCCATGCAGTACAGCACCATATGTGGCCAGGGATTGTGGTGTCAACAGTGGAAGGCCTGCAGTAGAACAACCACTCACAGCCACTGAGGAATTCCTGGTGAACCTAGGAACACATGACAGCTCTTAACCACCAAAACCGAATTCAAGAAAACACTGCAGCTCCAGGAAAGTTTTATTATACAGATTTAACCCTTTCATCTAGCTCATTCACAGACTTCTTCAGAATCAATTAAACAATACGACCACCTCCCATTTATCTAATTCACTAAAAGTCACATGACAAAATTATGTTAATACAAATCCATAGTGAAATCACTGAACACGTATATCAGATCATAAAACACAGGCAAAAAAAAAGATAAAAAATAAAAAGTAAAAAAGCTTTCGACTAATGATGCCATTAATTAAACTTTATAAGACAAAAGTCTTAAAATACTAACTAGTGAAATTTGTTCATTGAGACCTTGTGGCATACATGCATTTAGCCTTAAATGGCACATAGTTTCCTTACGTTCTATCAAAGCCACCCATGTTCCCCCTTGCAAATTTTTATAAACCACATCCAACCTAAAAAATGAGAAACCATGTTCTGGGTACTTCTTCAGATGTTTGTATAATGAGTTGTTTGTCTGTTTCTTCCTAATATTGAGCATATGCTCATAAATATGGTCTTTAAATTTGTGCTGGGTCTTCTCTACATAGAAACTGTCCCACCCCTTACACTTAGCTAAATAAATAATAGCTGTAGAGTTACACGTACAATGAAAAGAAGCATGTATCATCTGGTTATTAATTTTAATTTTATCCACCTCCATCATGTATGTACATTGGTTACAACAACCACATCTAAAGGTATCAAGCTTTTTGTTAGCTAGTAAAACAGGTTTTGTTTTACTTTCTACTACATTTTTAAGGCGCTACCCTTTTTAAATACCATTCTGGGTCTTACCCCAAAAAGGTCACTCAAACCATCAAAACTTTGGAAAACTTTCCAGTTTTTGTCTAAGATCCTATAAATAAATTCATGTTCGACAGTGTAAGTAGTGATAAATAAATATGTATATTCATCCGTAGGGTGCAGTGGCGTAGTCTCAGTCAAATCAGGTTCCCTAGCCAAAATAATTGGTGTTAGTTCTCCATTATATCTTTTCCTATTAACTTCAAAATAAATTTCCTTCACCAATTCTAGTGGGTACCCTCTAACTTTAAACATTTCCGTCAGCTTGTCAGCTTCTACTTCAAAGGCCAAACCATCTGAAACCATTCTGGTTAACCTAACAAACTGGCTTTTGACAATGCCTCTTTTTTTGATGCTGTGGATGGAAACTATTTTAATGCAGCAAACTATTAGAGTAGGTGGGCTTTCTATATATATAGTAGTCATAATAGCTTGCTTAATAGCATCCTTACTTAGAGAAACATCTAAATAGTTAATTTTGCCAACATTAAAGACATAGGTAAATTTCAAAAAGGAAGGCCTGAAATTTAGATAATCGACAAATCTCTGGACTTCCAATTCGTTAGCCTCCCAAGCTATAAAGATGCCATCCAAATATCGTATGTATAGCTGCCATGGGGCCAGTTTAAATACATCAAAAATGTACTCCTTTTCCCATTGTAGCATAACAGTATTAGCAAATGCAGGGCCACAACATGCCCTCATAGCCACACATTTCTTTTGCTGATAATATTGCACATCGATGTACACAAAGTTGTAATGCAGCACAATTTCTAAAAAGGTATCCAACACATTAATTTCATTGTTGTCAAGGACATCAACTTCAACCAAAAATCATGGAACATTTTCAAGCCCTGGATATGTGGTATTATTTTTAATAAATTTACTACATCTATTTCTAAAAATGCCAAGTTAGTTGAATATCTAATCTGTTTCAGTTTTGACAAAAAAATCTCATGAATCCTGACAAAGATGTTAATACTTTATGAGAAACTCTTTCACCCTCACATCAATGTATTTAGAAAGTGGATGGGTAATAGAAGTACTTGCATTGAAAATCGGTCTCATGGTGGTGGTGGTGGGGTCTGTTAGACTTTTATGTATTTTTGGAATGCCAAATAATGATGGAACCATAGGATATCTAACCTCCAAAAAAGCATACACTTCTTCTGATACTTGATCTTGTTCTACCATGTCCTGTAGAAAAAAAACATATTTTCTTATATGCTACATTTATGTAGTTCAGTGAAAACTCCTCATAAAAGTCATCATCAAGTAAATATATCTGCATTCTGTTTAAATCGTCATTTCCATTCATGGTTACTACCCCCCCCCCCCACCCCGCCCTTATCAGGCTTCATAACTGTTATACATTTATCTTGCATTAACTCCTTTAACATCAGGAATTCAGAATCACTTAAATAACTGACTGCCTGCCTTACTTGGATTACTTTCGAATACTTAGTAATGCTGTACAATTATATATTTTTTATTATTATTTTTTGTTTTGTTTTGTTTTGACTTAAGACGAGTTTAAGTTCGCTACTTCTACTACTATTGTCTGATCTGATTAATATACAGTGATTAACTAGAAATATATGGACTGAAAATCTTCCACACAGAGAATATGTAATTGTGCAATACAGTGTTGATTTACCATGCCACTTTCACTGGTTACTGGCAGATACTGTATGCTGACATTTGTACTGAGTAAGCAACATAATTTTTTGTACCTTATGTTGTATGATGTTGTAATGGCTGTATACTTGCACAATGAAAGGCATGTCATGGACTTGTTTATGATTCAGTTTCAGAAGTCTGTTGGGGACACCTATGGATACACAACACTAATAAACCCATAGACATCACAGCACAGGATGGAATGTCAGCACAGAATAAATATGTCTTCAGCAAGGTATAGCACTATAGGTGCATGGCTCCATATGTTCATATGTGTTTAACAAGGACAATGGCATCATTCAGCCTACTCATGCATCCCTAATCAATGAAAAGGACTGATACGCTTGATAAGTGTCACCAGGGTGCATACATTCCCAAATAATCTCCTCACTAATAAAATGCTAACCAACACCCAGCATGGATTCCATCCTAATCACAGTACTACCACATGCCATTATTAGCTTTACCAACACAGTAAACCAACATTGAAACAATGGTAACCTATTATCCACTGTATTCCTAGATCACTCCAAGGCCTTGGATACTGTTTCCCATCCCAAAAAACTTTCTGTATTCTCCCATCTTAATCTCAGCCACTCCACACTAGGATGGTTTCAAGACTATCTTACCAACCACCAAAAAGCTGTAAATGGCAAACCTCCTTATCTCTCCTCCTACCTGTCACCCTATGGGTCCCCCAAGGATCCATTCTTGGACCTCTTCTTTTCAACATATTCACCAACCAACTCCATAAAACTACCCAGCATGCCACTTGATTCAGTTACCACTGTTGAAACCTGGTTAGCCAACTCTCAACTAATACTTAACTGCAATAAAGCACAGCTAATTATTTTCTATCCCACTAGAGCCTTTGATCCCATACCAGCATTCACAATATTCTCAGCCAATAACACCCCTATCACATCTGTCCAACACACCAAACCTCTAGGGGTTATCATAAATCACAACATGAAATTTGTTATGCACATTGCACATTGCACAGACAATAAAGAAAGCCCATAAAAAACTTGAAATCCTATATAGATGCAAAAAGTACCTCATGAATGACAGTAAAGCCACCAACGCAAGATCCCACCTACTATCCAGGCTCTTCTATGCCCCCCCCAATCATCAACCTAAATAAATCAGACTTTAACAAACTAAACACCTGCTACAATACTGACTCACCCTTCAGGACACATCACTGCATAGCAATCAAGCAACTATCCTCGCTAGACTTACCCAACCTGGTCACATATAACCAGCTTACAATAGCCCATCAAAGTCTATTTTATCCCAATAGAGTTCCTACTCTTCAAGGTCTACTTAATATCTAGTCTAACACATGTCTATTAAGATCCACCAATAAAGCACTGGCTGACACAGGCAAAAGCAACAGTTGCTCTGGGGACTCCTTGTTTTCCATTTCTGTTGCAAAAGCATGGAATACCATCCCTGTAGATATTAGGACCACTGAAAACAAAAATAATTTCAAAAACGCCTCAGGTCCTATTTATATAGTTCTTGGTTATGTAATTGTTCTGATCCTGGGTAGCTTCATTTAATTTGTTCATAACATACCTTAACCTTCTATGAAAGCTTACAACAACTCCTTTCTATACTCTTAATCAATGTGTGTTTACTGTACTAGTCACTGATGAATGTAACCAAATGACTGAACAAAATGTCCATTCAACTGTATTGGTTATTGTAACACACTGTGCTCCTTAAAGTATATTTACTTTTTGCTCCTTTCTTGGCCTTGAAATTGCACTTTATTAACATGTGTATTTTATTTACTGTATTTGTGGTATTTGCTGTTAGAGAGGACATGCAGGTGGTTGGTGTGACAGAGCAAGATGCAGAGGACAGGAAGAAATGGAAACAGGTGATTCGCTGTGGCGACCCCTAACCGGGAAAAGCTGAAAGAAGAAGAAGAAGATTTGCGGTATTTGCTGTACTAATCTTTATGGAACTTTTCTACCCAGGCCTCCACTGAAAATGGGATCCATGCCCAGTAGGACTTTCATGGTAAACAAATGTAAAATAACTAACTAAATAACATCTACAAGTTGTGGTGATGGAAATGGCCCATCTACAGATTTCCTGTATCCATTACAGACATTTGTCCTACACCAGTTATGATTGGCTTGTTTTACATCCCATTGTGTAACTTGCACATGATGTGCATTAAAGCAGACGTGTGCTTCACATGCATGGGTAGACTGTTACATGTAGGGTGTAGTGTCTGTGTTACACACCTGTCTCTCCAGCGTGTATTATTTATCCCACAGTTATAGTGTAAGTGTGTAGAACAGGTAAGATGTGTTAACCCTGTCAGAGCTATGCGGGAGGTACACAGTGGGATCTGACACCTCCCTGTATGGCAGCCATACACATCCCCTCCAAAGCATGTAGTAGACAGACTGCACATGTATGGTCTTGACACAGTCTGCATAGGACATGTTATCTACAATATGTATTGGTTTACCACGGAACCTGTGTGGCTGCTACAGTTGTAAGATATACCTGTGTAGTGACATAGCAAAGGTGCCATTGCACTCAATGATAGGTGTGATGAGTGCCAAATACAGTATAACAATGACAGTCTGGGATTTACATGCCATACATTTCTGTATAGGTTGTACAAAATTGAATGGATCACTGCATCTTACCAACCAGTGAAAGTCAAAGGCTACATTACTCTCTGTGTCCATAAGTCCATGAGTAATGGCTCACCTGTGTGCAGTGTGTGGCCTACTATATTTTCCAGGGGTGGATGACTTCCAAAAGGATGGTATTGTGCAGTCCTTGGCATTTACTATTTATCAGTGGCTCTGACAACAACTGAATGTGTGTCTCAGGCCATCCTGGATAACTGTTGGTTCTGTATGGGATTCAGTGACAGCTCCTAATATTCAATCACCTGCTAATGTAGTCAGTTAGAGGTCACTGACAATGGCTGTGACTGCAGAGAAGGGAATGGTTAGAAGGTGTACTCTATTAATGATGTCTGAGGGAGTTCCACTGGTGACTGGCGTCACTGTAGCGTAGGTCGACCCATTGTTATCTTCACAGATTATCACTAGCAGACACTTGGCTATCCACCAGCTGACATACCACACTGTAAATAATCTACACAGTAGTTTTCAGCAAGGCCTGCTGGCCTAATATTGTAAACACCTTGTCAGGCCATGGTAGGTGGAGTGAGTCATATTCCCTCATCCATTGCATAGTGTAACACTCAATGAGGTCCACCAGTTAGGGTAGATAGGCACGATCTGCCCTTGAGCAAAACAAACTGTGTTTGATCAGGTGTCAGTAGGTGTGCAAGATTGTTACTGATCATATCCATGCTAACTTCTTTCATGGCTTTACATAGATGGCTTTGAGATCTGGGCACACTGCTTGCACTGCATGATAGTTGCCCTCTTTGCAAATAAGTATTGCACTAACTTCCATCATGTTCCCAGAAAAGTGTCATCCAAGGTGTCTGTACAAAGTACATACAAACAATGGAGGGAATGGTAATATCTATATCCTGTGGAGGTAAGGTGGTAGGTTTTACACAAGTATTCTGCAGTTGGACACTACTCAAGAGGTGTGTACTGAAAGGACACAATTACCTTTTGGAGAACGTGGAAAGCTGGTGCCTGGCTACCACTAATGCTGGTCTCACCACAACCACTATCTTGTGAGATACCATGCTCCGATACTTTTTTGTCATCACACACAAAACATTACTACAAAGCTCATGATGAGAAGCAGAACACAGCCTGTTTGTTCATCCACATAGTTGTCTCTCATCATGAAAGGCTTTTTAGGCTTCACATACCCTTCTCCAGGTAGATGCCTTGAACACCAACCTGAGAAACCTCAGCTGACTGGACAACAGCAACTATTATCCTCTTGCACAGAGGTGGTGCATCCACTGACCACCATTACTATAGACCTATTTGCCTGAGTAGCCATATTTGTATGCCCATGGGGCAAATCATCATGGAGCTGATCTGCAAACATATATGTAATCTACAAACAGTTGACTGTAGACAGTTTGGATTTCTGACAGGGAGATCATGGCTGTTAAACCTGGTGAACATGGCCAAGGCAGTCACCAAGGACGTTTGTGAGGGGGAAATGAGGGCATATAACTCCCTGGACTTAGCCAAGCCATGTGAATATATCCCCCACTCAAGCATAATTGACAAAAGCACCCACTTAGGCATCCACAGTAATATCATTATAGGGGTCACTAAGTGGCTTCCTGATAGAACACATACTCAGAATAGGGAAATCTGCCTCCAGTAGTTGCTCTGTAAGCAGCAATATTCAACAGGGCTCAGTCCTGGGTCCTTTACTTCTTGAAACACATTTAACCATGATACAATCAAAAGCTGAATGTCTTTGGCTGACAACATTGGCTGATGTCTGCAAACTCTGAGTGGTCACAGAATCTGTGAGTTATGTCAATATCCTACAAGAGGGTATTGATGAACAAATGACTGTTGACATACTAATGGCTGTAAAGTCTATGCAAATATATAAGTAGTATCATTTCCATTAGTAACACCTGTTATTCTGGTAAGCAGCACATCAGTAGCAACATGTGATGTACATACTCAGGGGTGATTAAACCAGGCACACAGGCCTGGCCACACAGGTTTACATCTAATGTACCTGAGATCACCATTTCACTCCAGTGGTCAGATGGGAATCATATATCATAACTGAGGGCACAGTCACCCAAAATTGACATACTCCATGTACTCTTCCCTCAGCATGCCAATATTTGAGTGCAATGGCCATTTCATAATGTACCTTTCCAAGCACTACTGGCAACTGCACACAACACAATGGTCCCTCTCAAAGGAACTTCATGTCTTCAGTGTATGTTCAATGGGGATTGTCTGAAATCACTGGTTGTTTTAGCTTGTGGCATATAGACTACTCAGAGGTGATTTCTACCTTGTATATGGGGCAATGTGTGATTCTGCTTGATTGAAATGCTGCATATGTATAGGTGGCATGGTACATGGATTACTCACTCTAAGGACATTATCCTGGTATGTGACATTAGTAATACATGCTGGTGAGAGAAATTTGTCTAACAGACTTTAGCACACCTGTGAAACAGAATCCTGCCTAATGGCAATCAGAAAACCTCATTAGGCCTTATCAGA